>NC_062533.1:17924225-17976725 GCF_022655615.1 Tachysurus fulvidraco
TGAATAAAGTTAAGGTTAAGGTTAAGGTGAGGGTTGGAGGCGGGGCTAGGGGGCGGGGCTAGGGGCGGGGTTATCAGTTAGAACTCAAAATAGAAACCTAACTTTTTTTTTATAGATTCAAATTTGTATGTATTTTTTTTCCACCCAAAAGATCAGAAAAAAAAAATTTAATTACAAGAAATTAACTACAAACAAATAATATAACTGACAGGATATAATTAATTTATAAGTAAAGAAATGATAAAAAAAAATAAAATAAAATTATAACTAGTAATTTAAAGCAAAAACTTAAAATGTTCTCGGTGAGAATGTAAAAATACAGTTGTTTTCATTTCTACAATAAACAATGCTTAATTTCGGTTAAATTACATAAGTGCTGTCCGATACAGATTGGGATTGTGTTTACAGAGCTCTATGTGCACACGCCTCCCATTCGGGATGGCAATTACTCACTACCGGCGCCGCCTCCACCACCACCACCACCACCACCACCACCACCACCACCACCACCACCACCACCACCCAACACAAATTAAACCGCTTTTGTACTGGAACTTTCCAGCCATGTACTTGCCTTCGTGTTTACTAAACAGTGGCGTACGCTTCTGCTGACAATCTCAACTCCAATGTTACTCCCGAAAACACTGACTCATGAAAATGTGACATGGGCCACCAGTCATTTTTAAATGATTGTTTTTTTTTGCTGTTGTTCTTTTATTAAAGCTTCATTTACGGTTTTTATTCGCATAATGTTAAATTTCGACCTGTTCAGTAAAATAAAATGACTGACATCGATTAAGCTTTAACTTTAAAACCTGTGATTTATCTATTGATATCCCACATCACTCAGATCTGCATTTAAAGGTGTTAGAAACAAGTCTGCAAAATGAGTCACTTCCTGTCCTCTTTAGACTGAGCTCTAAACGGTTGTTCGCTCAGTCTTTTTTCTCTATCTTAATATTAAAAAATACCAAACAAAAAAGTAAATAAAAACAAGAGTATAAATGGCATAAACTGCTCTGAAGTGACGCATTTAATGCAGACACTGGAGACTCCTTCCCTGGGCAAGTCGTGGCCTAATGGTTAGAGAGTCTGCCTCGTAATCCTAAGGTTGTGGGTTTGAGTCTTGGGCCGGCCACGACTGAGGTGCCCTTGAGCAAAGCACCGAACTCCCCAACTGCTCCCTGGGCACCGCAGCATAAAAATGGCTGCCCACTGCTCCGGGTGTGTGTTCACGGTGTGTGTGTGTTCACTGCTGTGTGTGTGTGTGTGTGCGCACTTTGGATGGGTCAAATGCAGAGAACAAATTCTGAGTCTGGGTCACTGTACTTAGCTGTATGTCACGTCACTTTCACACTTTAAATGTTAAATATGCAGCTTTTTATATAGAGCATGTGCTGTACAGAATCTCTACCACCTCAGACGCTTAAGGGACGTCAAACTGCCCCTAAGGTGCCAAGAAATATCTACACTTGCACCATTGAGAGCATCCTGATGGGAAGCATCACATTCTGGTTTGGGAACAGCACCAAGCAGGACAGACAAGTTCTCCAGAGAGCGGTGCGGTCAGCCGAACACACCATCTGCACTGAGCTCCTTGACCTGGAGACTCGGTGCTGGACCAGGAAGATTGTGAAGGACCTAAGGCACACATCCTAACAATAGACTCTTTTCTCTGTTGCAGTCGGGAAAATGTTTTTGTTCCCTAAAGTCAAACACAGAGAGAATGAGGAGGAGCTTCTTCCCACAGGCCATTCGAGCCCTCAACCAACAGTACACCTTGAACCAGGTCTCTATGACATTACTACGTCAGACGGAACTTTTCGTACACCATACATTGCATACTGCACACATCACTTTGGAACTCTTCGCACTGCTCACTTTACATATTTTGCACATGTTTATACCAAAACTTAATTTATTCATTCATCCCTTCATTCATCTTCTACCGCTTATCCGAACTTCTCGGGTCACGGGGAGCCTGTGCCTATCTCAGGCGTCATCTGGCATCGAGGCAGGATACACCCTGGACGGAGTGCCAACCCATCACAGGGCACCAGTGTTGTATAAAGTACTAGAAAGCAATACTTGAGTAAAAGTACAAGTATCGTACTAGAAAAAGACTTTGGTAGAAGTGAAAGTCAAATTTTAGAATATTACTCAAGTAAAAGTCTTAAAGTATCTGATATTTACTGTACTTAAGTATCAAAAGTCATTTTCTGATATTTAATGTACTTAAGTATTTGAAGTAAAAGTAAAAAGTAAAACAAGAAGAGTTTTATATTATATATTATATGACTACATAGTAAGCCAAAAGTTACGGTTTTATTAAATGGCAAAAGTGGACACCAAAATTTTGTACATGATATAATGATGTCAGTCTTGAATCAGATCAGTTCATGTATGTGTGCATTCTCTACTAACAGTGTGTCCGATGAATGACGTCATTAATAAAAAAATATTCACAAGACAAAGACCAAATCAATAAATGTTATTTTTATTTAGTATTAAATGTATTGTTTGCATTAATATTTTGTTTGTGCTACAACTCTGGTAATAAGAATAGTGACATTTCACTGCTTTTGGTTGCCGTCTTTACGGTTTTCCGCCGATTAACGTTATAGATAAACGCCTCCAGCTCTGACTGCGCGTGCACGCTGCGCGTACCTGTGCTTCTCCGTAGCGCGCGCGGACGTGCGTAATGTAATCTAGGAGCAGTGATTCGCCAAACCTCCTTTATTACAGTCACACACATTTCTTCTGAGTTTATTTTGTAGTAACGAGTAACGAAGATGCTTAGTGGAAATATAACGGAGTAAAAGTATACATTTTATCTAGGACATGTAGTGGAGTAAAAGTGTAAGTTTACATAAATTTAAATAGCGAAGTAAAGTACAGATACGTGACATTTCTACTTAAGTATAGTAACGAAGTATTTGTACTCCATTACATTACAACACTGCAGGGCACACACACACACACACAATTTTCCAGAGATGCCAATCAACCTACCATGCATGTCGTTGGACCGGGGGAGGAAACCGGGGTACCCGGAGGAAACCCCCGAGGCACGGGGAGAACATGCAAACTCCACACACACACAAGGCGGAGGCGGGAATCGAACCCCTGACCCTGGAGGTGTGAGGCGAACGTGCTAACCGCTAAGCCACCGTGGTTAGCACCATATTCATCCTCATTTTTTAAGATTCATAGACCTACAGTATGTTTATTGTTCATTTTCTCTTTCATGCACCTTTGCTGTTTTACTACAATGCACAGTTATAAAACACATTTCACTCCATAATACCATGTATGTGACAAATACAATTCGAATTTGCTTCGACCCGACAGCGGCAGCTCGGCAGCGCTGGGGATCAACAGCCTTAACCTCTTGAGCCACCAGTGCTTTGATGATGGTAGGATGCAGGTGATAACTTCACTCTCAGGCTTACTAGATGATTACAGAAGCCATGTGGCTAAGAGAGAGAACGTAGATTAGAGGAACCACCTGCAGCCATATAAGGGATTTAGAGCATGATGCAAGACTGCATTATAGCTTTCCCTAATCTGTCCTGAAAACTAACTCATCATCGGGAACATTTTGGAACTTATCAGCCGTTGTCTCAAATGTCTATATGCTATATGCTAACGTTTACTTCCTAATTCTTTAATTAATTAATTAGCGACAGAAACTTCTATCCAGGGTTTGTCTATATTACCATATAAAAAAAAGAAATACCGTGTTTCACGTACACGTGTCTAAGTGTCTCTGACGAGAGACGTGAGATGTAAGATACGCAGAACGATGGGAGTGCGGCCAAAAGTAACACATAGTGGCCGCGTTCTTCTGTAAAGCCGTTGCTATAATGGGATTAAGATCTCCAGCCTGAGCTAATCCCCACTTGTGTCTAGTGCACCATGCTGACAGATGAGACACAGAATAGAGTCAGTGGGCCAGTAATGGATGCTGGACTTAATTATAGTTGGACCGTTTTGTTTCAGAATGCTTCAACAGAGCATACTAGAAGTACACTGTGTCTGGAGAGAGTCTTGTAATTACAACACTCAACATTCGCTTTACTTTTGAATCGCTTTTCTGGATTAAAACAAAAGACAAACAATACAATAAAGCATTTTGTATTAACTTTAGAAGTCCACAAATGTAAACACACAACCTTTTGACGCTTTCAAACACCCCTACAGCGGGTTGTACCATCACTGCCTCAAGCCATGTGTGACTCTTTCATTACACGTTTTAGTTAATAAAGTCTCGCTACCGTAGCTTAACTCTTTTACCCGGAAGCCAGAAAAATGTCCTTCTGTTTGTCTCGTTTCCATGTGGATGATTGAGGTCTTTGTCACGTCTCGGTCCACAATGGTGTTAATATGAAGCTCATATGAAAGTAGACACTCAGGACTTTGAGAATTTGAGAATAGAAGGAGTATTAGCGCTTTGTAACAGTCATAAGTCTGTAAGTTTGTTTTATATCTTACTGATTTTACATTTTATAAACACTTAAATATGTTTTGTCCACGTTTTAGAACACCCCTACACCGGGCTATACCATTTCTTAACTGTTAGCAAGCAGACTGCATTTCAATTTCATGAGCATTTAAGCTAGCTGCTAATTTACGTAGCTTGCTGCTGTAGCTAGCTAGTAACATTTAAAATTCACGCATTATTGAACTATTGATTGAATAGATGGCGCTAGTGGATGTACACCAGTGTTAGCCACACACTCCGACCAGAAGCCATGGATGACAGCTAATGTGCATGGGCTGAACTGTAATGAACCATCAGAGAAGCAAAGCGCACACATGCCCAAGCACTGAAAGACATCTACGCTCGGTTTGAGATGCAGAACAACAAAGCAGCAAGGAAGACAGGTACTCTGTCTATCCATCTTTCAACGTGAAGAGAAGAGTAAACCCACAGAAAGGCTGTTGAACCAGACAACATTCCTGGCAGAGATTGTGCTTAAACATTTCCCTGAGCAGCGCTGTTGTTCCTACGTCCCCCAAGACGACCACAATCGTCCCTGTGCCAAAGAAGTCTACAGTGTCCTGCCTCAATGTCTATTGTCTCCTTGCACTCACACCCATTGTAATTAAGTGCTTTGAGAGGTTCATCATGAGGCACTTCGAGACCCAGTTTCAACTCTCACTGGACCCCCTGCAGTTCGTGTATCATCCAAACCGCTTCACGGACGATGACATTGCTACGACCCTTCATCTAGCCCTCACCCACCTGGACAATAAGGACACTTATGTACAAATTCTGTTCATAGACTTTCAACACAATCATCCCTCAGCACCTGATTGAGAAGCTGAGCCTGCTGGGACTGAACACCTCCCTCTGCAACTGGATCCTGGACTTCATGACTGGGAGATTTCAGTCAGTCAGGATCAGGAACATCATCTCCAGCACCACCACACTGAACACTGGAGCTCCTCAGGGCTGCATGCTCAGTCCATTGCTGTTCACTCACGACTGTGCAGCAATGTACAGATCGAACCATATCATCAAGTTCACCGATGACACGACGGTGGTGGGTCTCATCAACAAGAACTACGAGTCAGGATACAGAGAGGAGGGGCAACATCTAACTGCCTGGTGTAGAGCCAACAACCTGCCTCTGAATGTTGATCAAACTAAAGAGATGGCTGTTGACTTCAGGAGAGCACAGAGCGACCGCTCTTCACTGAACATCGACAGATCCTCTGTAGAGATCGTCAAGAGCTCCTAATTTCTTGGTGTTCATCTAGAAGAGAACTTCACCTGGTCAAGCAACACCAGCTCCATCACCAAGAAAGCCCAGCAGCGTCTCTACTTCCTACGAAGGCTGAGAAAGGCACATCTCCCTCCCCCCATCCTGACTATGTTCTACAGAGGGACCATTGAGAGCATCCTGAGCAGCTGCATCACTGTCTGGTTTGGGATCTGCACCATCTCAGATCACAAGACCCTGCAGCGGATAGTGAGGACAGCTGAGAAGGTCATTGGAGTTTCTCTTCCCTCTATCACAGAAATTTACACCACACGTTGCATCCGCAAAGCCAAGAGCATTGTTGATGACTCCACACACGCCTCACACACACTCTTCACCGCACACAACCCTCACACACACTCTTCACCCCACACAACCCTCACACACACTCTTCACCCCACACAACCCTCACACACACTCTTCACCCCACACAACCCTCATACACACTCTTCACCCCACACACCCCTCACATATACTTTTCACATCACACACCCCTCACACAAACTCTTCACCCCAAACACCCCTCACACACACTCTTCACCCCCCACACCCCTCACACACACTCTTCACCCCCCACACCCCTCATACACACTCTTCACCCCACACAACCCTCACACACACTCTTCACCCCACACACCCCTCACACACACTCTTCACCCCACACAACCCTCACACACACTCTTCACCCCACACACCCCTCACACACACTCTTCACCCCACACAACCCTCACACACACTCTTCACCCCACACAACCCTCACACACACACTCTTCACCCCACACACCCCTCACACACACTCTTCACCCCACACACCCTTCACATATACTTTTCACCCCACACATCCCTCACACACACTCTTCACCCCACACCCCCCTCACATATACTTTTCACCCCACACACCCCTTACACAAACTCTTCACCCCACACAACCCTCACACACTCTCTTCACCCCACACACCCCTCACACACACTCTCTTCACCCCACACACCCCTCACACACACTCTTCACCCCACACAACCCTCACACACACTCTTCACCCTCCTGCTGTCTAACTGATACTGTTATCTTACGTTAGCATTATGTTCATTCCAGTATTTCTGCACATGCACCATAGAATATACAGTATGTACTCTGGTCAGTGCTGCTTTTGTCTATTGTCTTTTGTGTATTATCTCGTAGTGTATCTTTTTTGCACTGTTTTTCGTCTCACACTGTTTACACCAGGTCGCACAGATTGTCTTTGTTCTATGTAGTACCATGATCAGGGAGAAACGTTGTCTCACTTCACTGTGTACTGCCTCAGCTATACAGTATATGGATAAAATGACAATAAAAGCTTCTTGACTTGACTCGACTTTTATTACAGTGTCAGGACTAAGCTAACAGTGTCGTGTCGTGTCGTGTATTCTATCTCTAAATACATGTATGTGCGGTCGTGACGTATGATGACGATTTGTCTCGACACCACCTGCTTCCAGATTTAGCTACCCACATCAGACTCGGGGGATTCTTCCTCTGGCTCATCCTGTGTTAGTACGATTCCTCCATGAGATAACTAAAATGTTTGTTTGGGACAAGACAATGTCATTAGAGGTCACGTCAAACAGGGCATGTTTTACATGGTCTCCTCAAGTAAGTTTGCTAGAAGTCATTAACATGACTAAATCCGCTGCAGACTCGCTCTGATCGAACTGAAACACAGAAGGCTTTGTTTAAATCAAGTGTTTAAATGGAAATGTGTCAAACAGTAGAAATGAATTAATGACAGACCTAATGAGAAGTAGAAGCATGACATTGTCCTGTTTATCAAACACATCAGGCTGAAAAATCGTTACGTCACCTTTAAAACATCAGGATTGAATTATAAATTTATTTAATGGATGTTTCTGTAAAAAAAAAAAAGAAAGAAAGAAAAAGAAAAAAAAAAGGCTATGAATATGCAAATTAGTATGTCATGACACAACAATAAGAATGTGACAAAATTCCCCCTACACTGGTCCATACCATTTCTTAAATGTAGCTGAAATTAATTACACGTTTATTTTCATTAGCATTTATTTAATATTGACTAATGTCTATAAAAATATACGATTGTACGAATGGCTTTTATTTGCATCTTAGCGGCTGATTAGCTTCTGTTTGTTATGACACAACAAAAAGAAGATAAAATATTCAAATTAATTATTCTTAAAATTTGCACAACATATCAAACACCCCTACAGTGGGCCAGACCATTTTTTTTTAACTGTAATTATGCACTTTAGTTTAATTTGCATATTAAAACCTGATTGGCTGTTATATTTTATGATGCAACAAAATTAAGATCGAATGTGGTCACTTTAGCAGAGGATCGATGATCTGCCTTTAGCCACGTGAACATCCTTCTTAATATCCTTTTAGACAAACGGTGATCTGTTACGCAATTGACGCCTCAGGAAAGGTTTTCTGATGTGGTCATGTTTAAATCCCCAGACCTGCTGGATCACATGTCAAGTGAGGATGTGGTCTGGAGGTTAGAAGCTATTTTTATTAACGCTATTATTAAGTAGTTTGAATGCCAAACTAATCATTATACCCAGAATCAGGATGTGGAAACAGGGACAACTGAGCTGAATACTGTACACACTCATTCAATCCCACCCACACACACACACACACACACACTCTCTCACTCACTCACACACACACACTCTGTCTCATTCACTCTTACACTCAGTCACACACACACACACACACACACACACACACACACACACACACACACACACACACACACACACGCACGCACGCACACACACACACACACACACACACACACACACACACACACACACACACACACACACACACACACACACACACTCTCACTCACTCACACACACCCTCTGTCTCATTCACGCTTACACTCAGTCACACACACACACACACACACACACACACACACACACACACACACACACACACACACACACACACACACACACACACACTCTCTCTCTCTCTCTCTCACTCACTCACACACACTCTGTCTCATTCACTCTTACACTCAGTCTCTCTCACACACACACACACACACACACACACACACACACACACACACACACACACACACACACACACACACACACACACACACACGCGCACACACACACACACCACGTTATCCTGGTCATGGTGGATACGGATGACCCGGGAACGCTGGGATCATGGCAGGAAACAGAGCTTGGATAAAAGACACCATCAACACATTCTCACCTAAGTGCACTTTCGACTCATTAATCCACCTATTAACATGTTCTTGGTGATCATCATGTTGAGATCCTGTGAG
This sequence comes from Tachysurus fulvidraco, assembly GCF_022655615.1. Taxonomy (NCBI): domain Eukaryota; kingdom Metazoa; phylum Chordata; class Actinopteri; order Siluriformes; family Bagridae; genus Tachysurus; species Tachysurus fulvidraco. Next base: position 17,933,323 of record NC_062533.1, read on the forward strand.
GAAACTCATACTGACATGTGGTACATTTAAAACTCCACACTGACAGTGGTAGAACAGATCCCATGACCCTGGAGCTGGGAGGCAGCGCTGCTCCCCGCTGTGCCACCAGACCACCAGTTTGGATCAACGAAGCATTTTCCAAATAAAAGAAAAACCAAGGCCTTGTTCCTGTTTTACATTTGTGTCCTCGGTTTCATCGTCCTGGCTTTGTCTTGGCCTCGACTGCACCACCGGTTACACACGATAAAGCACCACATGCTGCCCTTTAACCAAAACAGATTCTGCTCTCAGGATGGAAATCATCATTAACGGCAGATTTTGAGAATGCTAATCAACTCAGAGATGAGTAAAAAACTGAATTAGGAAGCTGGGGTCAGAGGAAGTGAACCTTAAGGTCTGTATTCAATCAAAGACAGTGCTTGGGCCGAGTGTGTGGCACGAGTTTACTTGGTTTCTTAGCTAGTTTGCTAGCAACGTTGCTATCAGTGACAGGCTAGTATAATAACTAAGCTTGTTAGCAAACCTGGATGTCATAATATAGCCTACCGTGCAGTTACCTTGCACTTTCTAGCAAAACTCATTCCTCTTTATGTTTATCGTAGTTTAAATCCAAGCGATTGGCTTACATCACATAACGCATGTTAGCCAGGTTGTTAGCAAAATTTTAATTGATTTGAAATCTGCAAGCCTCCACGGCTAAGTGCTACATGTACAATCTTTAGCCTCATTTTTGTTAGCTAGGCCTTACAGTAGCCAGTGATCTAAAAGTATGGGCTTAGATTCGAAAATAAAGGATCCCAAAATGGAGCTAATTTCATTGCAAATTGTGCAACTGTGCTCTGGGAAGCTCCAAAAGGAAACGATAGGATAAAAAAACGCAGCACGGATAAACCGTCCGAGGCTCCGCGTGCTCCCGCTGATTGAGTTTTATGCTGTCATTACATGGCGAAGCTAACAAGGTTCCTAATCAGCAGCCACCTCTCTGTTTCCTGGTTTAGTCATGAGGATGAGAAAGAGGAGGAGGATGAGAGGGGAAGCAGGAGCGGAAGAAGATGTGCCTGAGCAACGGAGGAATAATATTTCTGTTTATCTGCCGTGGGGATGGGTCAGAGGTATTTTTGGATGCCTGTTGTTTTTTCCTTTGCAAATTCCAGGTTCCGCTTTTTTCCCCCCTCCTCTCGTTCCCAGCCTGTGAATGCACGGTCGCTTCCTCTCCCTTTTTCCTATTCTCAGCCTCTGATTGCTAGGAAGTTTGTGTGTGTGTGTGTGTGTGTGTGTGTGTGTGTGTGTGTGTGTGTGTGTAGGGTTCGTAGGGTGTGGAGGATGTAGCCATTAGAAGATGTGGGGTGAGTGTGTCAACAGTTCCACGAGTGCTGCTTTCTCAGACACAGCTGCTGATGGGACATGCGTGTGTGTCTGTGTGTGGGTGTTGAAAGATGGCATGAACTTACACACTAGAGTTTCACCGCTAACATGTTCTACAACACAGATTTTTGGATGTTGATGAAGAACTCGCCATTTTTATTTTTTATTCACTGTTTATTACAAAACACAAATAAATAATAATTAAATGAAGTTAAACAACACAGTGGTTACATTTAAGTAACTTGGGTCCAGATGTGAATGTTAGATAGCTTGGAAGGGAACAGTTACAACTTTGTTAGCTACTGTATAATACTTAGCCTAAGTTGCTAGCTCACAGATTCCGCCTGCTACTGCAGTTAGATTTCCTATCATATGCTCTGAAAGAATGGCTAAGAGCCTGACATACTAGCAAACCTAGCTACTGGGTTCGATTTCACAAAATATAATAGCTATTAGTAACATTAGCTATCACGTTAGTGAGCATTTTTATGTACTTTTCAGTTGGGAAGTGCTTCCAGGACGATCATAAATTATATTTTGTGGTAAATGATTGGCTAAACTTTATTCCCTGACATCTGGAAATATATTTCTGACTGACATGCATATAAACAGCTAATAATGTTAGTAAATTGTTAGCAGTCGCCTCCTAGAAATTGGCTTAAATCACACAACATAAGTTAGCATAATATTCTCTCCAAATCACATTTTAAATGCTAAAAGCTAAAATATCTTACTCTTACACGCATAAAACATTAGCATAAAACATTAGCTAATTGTGAAGCTAAAAAGATGTAGCTGGCTAGCTTAGCTAGTTCTAGAATCAGAAATGTTAGCTTTTATGGATTTTAAGGTGTTCTTTCCCCCAAAAATGATCTAAGGATATTTTGTGTTTTTAATTTGTCTCTGAAGGAGGTTAGCACGTTTGCCTCACACCTCAAGGGTCGGGGTTCGATTCCCGCCTCTGCCTTGTGTGTGTGGAGTTTGCATGTTCTCCCCGTGCCTCGGGGGTTTCCTCCGGGTACTCCGGTTTCCTCCCCCGGTCCAAAGACATGCATGGTAGGTTGATTTGCATCTCTGGAAAATTGTCCGTAGTGTGTGAGTGTGAGTGTGTGTGTGCCCTGCAGTGTTGTAATGTAACGGAGTACAAATACTTCGTTACTGCATCTCTGGAAAATTGTCCGTAGTGTGTGAGTGTGTGAGTGAATGAGAGTGTGTGTGCCTTGTGATGGGTTCCCACTCCATCCAGGGTGTATCCTGCCTCGATGCCCGATGACGCCTAAGATAGGCACAGGCTCCCCGTGACCCGAGAAGTTCGGATAAGCGGTAGAAAATGAGTAAGTGAGTGAGAGAATTTGTCTCTGATTTAGTAGATAATTAACTACCACTGCATTTTTCAATCATCCAGACTGGATTTTTCTCTCAGGTAATTTAATCACCTTAGAAAAACACATAATGTCAATCTGCTAATCTTAAAAAAACTCAAACATTTCCAGACAAATATGTAGAAACGGAATCAAAACAGTGACAGGAGATTTTTATCTGTTAAACAAAAGTTCTGAGGTAACGGATTGTGACGTGGAGAGATTTAAACATTCTACTCTTTTATCGAGAGTTCTCGTACTCGTTTTTTTTTTATTTTTTTTTTTTTTACCTCAGACAGCATGAGCATGTTTGACAATAAAAAAGCCGATAGTTTTTGTCCTGCGAGAATGTTTGAAAGTTGTTTGATGGCTTGAAGTAATCACTTTCCCTCAGATTGGGGTCACTGCCTAACACTAACATTCGTGGAATTGGAAAGACACGTTTGTGTGTATAACAAATACGTCGATCGGTGAACGGCGTGTGCCGAAGGCTGTGATGTTTAGCGATGTTGTCGTTTGCCTAAAGCACTTTGTTGACATGAAAACAGAACAGTCGTGCTCCAGCAACAAACCAAACCACAAGGCTGGCTCTGCATGTTTACAGAGAAACCACTCGCAAGGCTCCGGTGTCCCGCTCTGGCCTCCAGCACACACACTTTTATTCTGGCATCGAATACACTGAGGGAGTTTCAGCATGAAATACAGAGAAAAAAAAAAAACAAGAGGAATGCAAGTTGAAAATGAAAAGAGTCAGTGGTGATAAGCGAGCGAGGCATTGCTTTCGTCTCCCGGCGGAATGTCATTAATCACGTCGAGTCTATTTGTAATCCAACTAACTCTTCAGGATTTTGTTTAAACGCAAAACATGACGTTTGATTCAATTTTCTAAATAATCTGCTGCTTGACTTTAGAGGTTTGGTATTAACTAGCTTGCTAGTAATAACTAAATATACCACAGGGTCTAATTTTTTTCATAATTATTAGCCTTGTGTTTGATAATATTCTAGCAAACCTACTTTTAGCTTAATGTTAGATAATTAGTCGACTAAAAGCACAATCTAATAACATGCTCAACCGTTTGCTATATATATATATATATATTAACTGCTAACGTAGATAAGGAGCTTAATATGAAAATCTAGCATTTAGCCTAAAGTTACAGTTTACATAAAACTGCTTCTAGTTTAATGTTAGCTTGATCGCTAGTGAATTTTAATAAGAAAATATAATGACAAATATGAAAAATATATATTTTTATTAGTTAGCTCAATGTTATCTAGGTTTATAGCAAGGTTTAAATAGATAAAAGTTTAAATAAGACTAGCAAGTTTGATAATACAGTTAACTTAATGTTAGCTAGTTTAGTTAACAATAAAAAAACATAACATTTCCTAATTTTTATTCGTTAGTTATTTAGTTGATAGTTAACTTGGATAATAGTTTTATTTTATTTTTTTTAAGCTTTAGCTTTTTAGTTTGCAACCAAAACTTGTTAAAGCTTTTAATGAGTTTTTTTTTTACAATGTTAGAGATCTTTGCTAACAACATTAAACATTTTTAATTAATTAATTAGCTTATTGTCATTTCTCTAGAAACATTAGAAGCTCGTTTTAATAGTCTGTATCCTAGTTAGCCTACTATCAGCTAGATAGTTAGCAAACCTGAGTTATTTAATAGCAGAATGTACAACTTGGCCTTTTTTGAGCTACTTTGCTAGTAATCTTTACTGGATTTAATTAATTCATCTGTTGTAAGCTAGTTTAGCGTAGTTAGTCTAATGTTAGCCAATTAGCCTGTAAACATGAATAATGGTACATTTGGAAGGTTTATTTGACCTCATCTGACCTAGGCTCTGGCTTCTAATTGGAACGTTAGCTAGCATGTTTAGTAAGTATTTACTAATAAGTTAGAAGTGTTAGCACATTTCGCTGCATGTTTTTGTCCTAGCAACTTTATACGTGGTGAGATAAAAGCATATCAATCTGATTTCAGAAAAAAAGAATCTTAAAAAGATTAACTTTGTTGAGATGTTTTAAGGTTTAAGAATTTAATCTTCTGTCTTGTCAGCTGTTCAGTTTGAGCTGAATTTCCTTTTGCACTGTAGAGATAAGGGCATATTGATGAATGTTTGGAGTGTAAATATTTATGTGGGGTACATTTTAGAGTGAGGTACAAACAGCCAACGTGTTTATGTCCGAGTACCCGGAGAGGCGGTAGAGGTGAGGGAGGAGGAAGAGGAGGAGGGGGAGGAGGAGGAGGAGGAGGAGGAGAGGTATCCCATTCACTCATTTTACGGTTTATTTACTAGCACATAAATTCCCATCATGGCAAAGACGTTCGGTCGAACTCAGAAGAGCAGATGTTTCTTTAAGTGCCGTTTATGTAGGCCTGTTAGCCGCCGCCCACCCACCACACACACACAAACACACACACACACACACACACACACACACACACACACACACACACACACACACACACACACACACGCTTCTCCAGGACTGTTTATTTTGTCTTCTGAAAGCCTCAGACATCTGTGGGACTTTCTCAAAATTGAAAAAGACTCCTGACTTCTTGAGATTTTTCTTGCACAGATTTAGCGCTTGATAAAAATGTTTTAAATCAACGACAGATTCTGAAGATTTGCAGTGTCACGGTGTTTGGGGTCGATGTTTTGGAGAACCCTCTGGAACTGATTTACACAAAAATAAAACACAAAGCCTCCTTTGTCAGATAATGTTCACAAATGCAGGGGGTGGACTAATCAAATCAGACCGTTACATCTCCTGGATGTTAACATTTAATTTATTTAATTTTTTTTTTACTAGCCTAGCGTCCAACAATGTTCTATTACTCACTTTTTATTTTAGTATATATTTTACTTCATGGTGGTATGACGCAACTTGATGATGTTAACCCATTGGCTGTTTCTACTGTTTATATCGGATACAATGAAATCAATTCAGTTTTAGGCCACACCCACTTCAGGTTACAATCTAAACCCAGATACGCCACACAACAACTCTCTGACAAACTTCTCTAGGTAACCAGTCTAATAATAAAACACGAAGCTTTATCTCATTGTACCTACTTTACTAATGAACTGTAATAATTTTTAATAACATATCTAGCTCAATATTAGTTTTAGTAGCACATGCTAGTCCAATAACACAGCGAGCAATTTTAATAATAAAATGTAAGGATTTATGTTAGTTAGCCTACTGTTAGCTAGTTTTATAGCAAAGGTCAAATATAGTTTAGTACAGTTAACTTTATTTTAGCTAGATTGATAGCAAACCTAGATAATTGGTTTAAAAATAAAATGCATGCATGGTATGTTTAACTCGCTTGCTATAGAAGGTTTAGTAATTTGCTAGCAAAATTGGATTATAGTTTAAATTCTACAGGCTAGTTTGCAGGTGAACCTTGATAAAGCTTTTAATAAGATTTTGCCCAATTTTAGTGAAATTGCAAGCAACACAAATCAGTATAACACATGCTAGTCTATATCATACCTTGTCTAATATTACCTAGCTAGCTAGCAAACCTGAATGATGGTGTAATGGAATGTACCACTTGACCAAATTTGACCTATTTTTCTACCAAACATTCCTACTTTTAATTAACACATCTATAGTTAGCCACATTGCTAACAAATTTGGAAAACTAGTTATTATAGCACAAGCTAGTCTAATGATATCATTAGCCTCATGTTAGCTAGCTGTTTAGCGAAGAGCTATGATGCAATGTAACACCTGACCTAATTTGACCTATTTTGCTAGCTGTTTTAATGAATTAATCTGATGTTAGCTACATTGCCAGCAATGTTGATAATACTGTAGCTTTACTAAGACAGGCTAGTTTAGTTACCTAGTTAGCTTCATGTTTATTAATGACTTAACTGATTGCTAATTTTCCTTGCAAAGTTTGATCTAAGGTTTGTTAGCACAGGCTAATGAATATGTTTACTATCAGAGCTGGAGTGAAACTCATTATTTAGCAAAGGTCGCTGCAGTTTTTGCAGAATTACTCCGTGTGAAATTTAGCATTGTTTTACTCAGTTTGCTAGGAAACGTTACTGGTTTTAATTAGTTGCCCAGTTAATGTAATGTTAGATGTTATTTATTACATGGTGTTAGCTATCATGTTTTATCCAAGTCATGCAAACAAATCACTGGAGGAAGAAGAGTGATCGCTCATCCAGTCGTCCTCGCTAATGAATCTGTCACGTGTCCTCCGCTGGACCGTCGCCGTCTCCTCACATCTGTCTCACAACTGAACATGTGCACACGTAATAAAAAGCAGAGAGGCCCTCGGCCCGGGTGATTCATCTCTGCCGCTGGTTGCTTATCGCAAGAGGTTACGTTTATTTAACTCCTCAGTGTCACGCCGCATTAATAAAAAACAAATCTTTGTTTGTTTTCGGATGGAAGACGTTTTTCAAGACGGATCTAAAGAGTCATGTGTTTGAGTAGTCTCAAATTGGATCGAGTGTGTTCGGGATCTAATCTAAACACGATGGTGTTTGTAACTTTTCTTTTTAATTTATTAACCTCCCTTCCTAACCTAACCTTCCTTCTCTGGAAGACTAGGAAACCTTGAACTGGATCTCGACCAATATTTTTTTTTCCAAGACCAACTCAGAGCAAAAATGACTTCATTCAGGGAAAAAAAAAGCAGGGGGGTGACTAAGGGAGAGGAAGAATCCGGCCTTATTTTAGATTTCTCAACATCGTGATTCATGCTCCAAGAGACAGATGGATGGAAGGATGGATGAAGAGGTTAGTAGATGGATGTAAGAATAAATGGAAGAAAAGATCGATGGATGAATAGATTGATGAATGAATGAATGGATGAATTAATGGATAGATGAATAGTTGGATGAATGGATGGATGGACAAATGGATGATGGATGATGGATGGGTGGGTGGTCGATGGATGGACAGATGAATTGGTGATGGAGGTGTTGTTTATTTCACTCGTTCATGATGATGTGAAATTCGGTGTCAGTGTAAAGTTTCTGAGGTTTTTCCTGTGGTTGTGTTGTGTTGTCTGCTTGTGCTCATTGCTCATTTGGTGCTTCATATTTCCGTACAAAATGATGCGAACCAATCGAAGCTCCTTCTGTCAGCTTCGATGTCTCAGTAAACTCCACTTACAGTACAGTGCAGGGAACACAATGCTGAGAAGGCCTTGTCTCTCTCCCTTCTGTGGCCTTGTTAGGGAAGTGAACGGGGTGTTCCGTCCGTCCGTACTCTCCGAATCCTTTCAGTTTTTTTTTCCCCACTAGCGTTGCATGGGAACTGTTTAGTTTATCAGCACTATTGTTCAAGGTATAATTCACTTCAATGTGCCATGACACACTGTTGCACACAGCAGGATATCAGGCTTATACACACCGAGACAATGGGCGAAATATCACCGCAGTCATCGCAGAGCGTTAACAGTCACCACTTGGATGACTTCACACGGGATCAGATCCTGTGTTCTGATTGGTCCAAACCTTCGGTCCATCTGTCCGTCGCCTGGACGCTCCACCTTCCCTATGTTTCTGGTTCCCACCTCTTCTCTGAGGTTCCCACGCTACTCACTGGCTATCATTAAGCCATACTGCTGTGCCAAACCAACAGGAAGTGACATCAGGAAGTGTATTCTTACGGTCTTACAGTATTCATTCCCAGTCCGTCTGTCATCTGAGTACTAACCACACCCGAGTTAATTCAGAGTCGTGTCGCACGTGTAATATGTGTGAGGCTGTGGTTTTTAATGTCATGTCCCCACAAGGATAGGAAAATAGGACACTAAGTGTGTTGACCTTGTGAAGGTCAGGGTTCGATTTTTAGGAGTAGTGCTGCGTTAATTATCTGTGTAAGTGATTATATGTGTGTATGTGTGTGTGTGTATGTGTGTGTGTGTGTGTGTGTGTGTTTGTGTTTAAGCATACTCTCGTATAATTCCTTTCAAAAACGTCTAAGGTCAATGTGTGTATTAAAAACGAATGACTAGCATGCACACACTTAATTAATATCGATTCTAATAAACTTTACTTATTTAAAAGATTTCATACATTTTAAATGCAGCATGAAGAACGTGAAGCAAAAAAAGATATAAGATATAAAATAAGAAAAATAAAAATCTAAATTAAGTAGAAATAAAAGGAAATACAAATATGGAACATTTTAATAATTAAGAAAATATAAATAATATACAACAGTATACAAAAAGAAAAAAAAAAATATATATAATGAATAAAATAGTTAATAGAATAAAATAATAATAGTAACAAAAAAATAGTAACAAACAAGATAGTAACAAAAAAAAATCAACAAATTATAGAAAATAAATAAGTAATTTTTGAAATTTATCTGAAATATGAATAACAAAATGCACAAAATGCAAATAATTAAATACAAAAATTAAATAAATGTAAAATAATTTGTACAGTTTTTTATCAACACAATTAATACTGCTCTCAAAAGCAGCAGTATTACTCGTCACACAGGAAGTCCAGTTTATTCAGAACTCTCAGAACCGGGACGATTCCGCCGGCGCTGCTGGTCAGTGTGACGTTGTACATCGCACACCGGCCCGATGGCTGTGTTACAGTTGTCTGTTGTTGCACTCAGCTGTGTTACTGCTTTGTGTCGTGTTTGTCGTGTTGTATGTCATCTATACATAACCTCCACCCTACTATTTCTAACCTCCACCACACACGGTTCACGGTGTCACGGTTCCACATCGAGGTCATTGAGAACGACAATAAAGCTTTCGACTCCGTATTCGACTTTTAAAACTAACGTTTATGTCAAACGTCGAGTCTGAATCGGCGTGAAATGGACGTAGACGCGTCGTTACGTTCCACTTGCACTCCAGACCATTTAGAGTGAAAGTGTAAGCTTTAGAATTTATCAGACTGTCAAAGCTGAACATCTCATAAGGCTATTATTACACGTTTAATGAGACAACAGAGAGACATAAAAAGCTGTACGTTAAATATAGCGAGGATTCCAGAGCAGCAGCAGCAGCAGCAGCAGCAGCAGCAGCAGCAGCGGTAGCCGGTAGTCGGGGTTTAATCCGCTCGCTGGGTTTTAGATATGGGATGCAGCTTGCTGGTGAGCAATATCCTGTTTACTGTGACCTTCCTGGTTCGGGGATCATCTTTGACATCACTTTATTGTTTACGGCTGGATTCAAGGTGAACGCTTTACAGGGGCACCGTCTGAAGTTCTTCCTGATTGTAAGAACTTCAGATTGATTATCAGGAACGCTTGGACATTCGGCTGTCGGTACAAACGTCTGAGAAGACAGGAAATTACGATACGGAGCTCAGTGCATAAATGCATGTAGACTTGGGTCAAGAGCATCAGGTAACAATGAATACGATCAATCACCAGATTAGAGTGAAGGATGATTTCCGTGACCTGGACCACGGCATTTTTCAGAGGCTGCTGATCTGCTGCGAGTGTTGCTGGGACAAAAAAAAAAATAAAAAATCACCCAATAAGCAGCAGTTCTTAATGCGAGAGGTCGAATGGAACAGACAGACTTATTCAAACTGACCGTCATGCAAATAATCACACTTTACATCCAACAGAAAGGAGCACCAAGAGCATCAAGAGCATCAAGAGCATCAAGAGCATCAAGAGCATGGGGTTCAAGCTCATCATTCAAGCTTTGAGCTTTGCTTGGTCCAGAACCAGAAATGCAAGAGTTAACAACACAAATAGGATTTTTTTTTGTAAGTGTAGTCATGCCATAAAAGTGCCAGCAGTCTCCAGATGCAGCTTTTAATCATTATTATTATAAGTTAAAGTTCGCTCTGCGTCACTCTCCGTTTCAGCAACGTTGACAACTAGAACACACGATTCTTTATGTAGCAGCACTTCTAGATTATTCTGTCTAAAAAAACTCTTTTTTTTTTATGTCCCAGGTGTCATAAGGATTGACGAGTGCCCCGTAAAGCCGTCCTGCCTCGTTTCCTCGCCGCTCTGAGTCAGCTTCCTTTTTAGCCTCACATTCCCAACCATTCCAGCCCTCCGTATTGGCCTCCGAGTGCCGCTTCCTGATGTCTCTATGTGCGGTGTTTATTGAGGAACTTCAAACCGTTGGCCTCCGTTGCTCGGCTCTCTCACCAGCGCAGGAGGGAGTGGACCAGAACAGCTGCTTGGTGTTTATTTGGAGTCTCAGCGTCAGACTGATTTCCCTCTACTTAAACATACAGGCCCTGTGAGCATCGTGAGCATCCTGTATGACCACACTGCGTTGTTTGTTATCGGTTCATTTAGACCTCGCCGCTGGTGAGCTCTACTCTCTGATTGGTCAGAGGTCCAGACAGTAGTGCAGCTGCAAATCACAGGTTTTATATTCATGTGCTTGTTGCCATGGTAACAGATTGTTCGAGGGATCCATGCTCCATGCGTTTCAATTAAAAATAAGAGCAGCTGTTTGTTTAACTTTTATGGAAGGAGTCTCCAGTGTTAGCGCTTTGTCACAGCCATAGAACTTTAAGTTTAAAAAAAAGCTAATAAGTAATAAAGTAAAACTAATGTTCGGAAGCGGGATAAAATAGAAAAATACGGAAGAACGTAGAAATACAAATTCATTTATGCTCAGTGAATATTTTCATTCACTCACTCATTTCCTACCGCTTATCCGAACTTCTCGGGTCACGGGGAGCCTGTGTCTATCTCAGGCGTCATCGGGCATCGAGGCAGGATACACTCTGGACGGAGTGCCAACCCATCACAGGGCACACACACACTCTCATTCACTCACACACTCACACACACACACACACACACACACACACACACACACACACACACACACACACACACACACACACACACACACACACACACACACACACACTCTCATTCACTCACACACTCACACACTACAGACAATTTTCCAGAGATGCCAATCAACCTCAAGCCACCATGCCCCCCCACCCCCCAGTGAATATTTTCAGATATATAAAAAAATTCTTTTAAAAGTAAAAAAATGATGTTTAGATCATGACTAAAAAGTAATAAAATAAAGTTCACTTATATTTATTTAGTTAAAAGAATTTTTTCTTAAATTCTTGCCACAGATAGATAGATAGATAGATAGATAGATAGATAGATAGATAGATAAATAGCTTTAGAATAGAAAACCCCTCATGAAATGAGTCCAAAAGCATTTAATTACACCTTTAACTTACGCAGCACCGTCAGTGGGGACCTTCGGGTCATTCATCTGCTTATTCTGTTAATCCACTGAACATCACTTTCAACACACACACACATACACACACACACACACACACACACATAGACACACACACACACACACACACACACACACACACACACACACACACACACACACACACACACATAGACACACACACACACACACACACACACACACACACACATAGACACACACACACACACACACACACACACACACACACACACACACACACACACACACACACACACATAGACACACACACACACACACACACACACACACACACACACACACACACACACACACACACACACACACACACACACACACACGAGCCCTTCCAAACACAGCAAACATATGGTGCTTTCTGGCTGGCCGTGTAAACGTCCATGCATGGGGTGTAATGAATTTTGGGATTATATCCATTATTCTCTGGCCAGAACCCTGGAGAACGCTCTGGCACTCATCCCGTCATCTGATTCACACATTTCAACATACAGTAAATTCACTGTACAACCAAATCCCTCCACAGACAAAATCAGCTTACTTCTCTTTCTGATTTATACTGTATCTGTGTTACGGTTCCTGGGTTTGTGGTACGAATTTTTAAAGAAGACATTTTTAGTTCTCCATCATACAAGGTTCTTCAATGCTTTATTGAGTGTTTCAGGGTTCCAGCATTTCTCGGATTGGGAAATACAGAGTTTTACGTCGAGCTGTTAAGGATTCCTGACGACAACCTAAGAACTTTTAGAACGTTCTAGATTTTATGAGTCTGTATTCCTCATTCTGTCTGTATGTATAGATTTAATTCACTTTATACAATTTTTTTTCACCAGCACTAGACAATCAAAACTCCACCCCTTCACTAAGACAGCCAATGAGAGCACTGGTCATTAGCATAGAGCAATGAATGGCATGGCGTTCTTCATTGTGTAGAAATGTAACCACACTGTTGTTGGGTTCTACAGAGATCTTTTAAGGATTTCCTTAGAAGGAACAACCAAAGAACTGTTAAAGGTTCTTTGTAGGACCCTAAAAAAACAAACAAACCAGTTTTTTTCCCTAAAACATAATGTTGTAAAGAGATCTTTAGGAAGATTAGAACTAATATCCATCTACAGAATCATCGAGGAACCTTTGCTGATGGAGAAACGTTCTGCTGTATAGTTACACATGGAGATTTTAAGGTCAACCGAAGAACCATTAATGGTTGCAAGAAGATCTTTAAGAAGCTTAGAAGACTGAAGATCACTGTACAGGAACAACTAAAGATCCTTTAAAGCAGGGGAGTCAAACTCTGGCCGAATAATAAACAAAAATCAAAACAAAAATCAAAACAAACGTGTAGCCAATGAGCAGAAAGGGGCGTGTCTTGACGATATGGGCGGAGAGAGTGTTCAGTGCGCATGTGTGACATTAGCAGAAAGCGGTTTTAACATCGACATGGAGGATAAAAACAAAGAAAGAAAGAGAAGAAAGACTTACGATAAGGACAAGAAGTAGGACGTGTTAATATAGGATCAGCTTTCCAGCGCTGGAGAGAACTGAAGGAGCAGGAAGTTGGCCACATATTCACAGGTTGGAGTTTCCCGAGTCAATAACTCCTGAGCTAAACGCTGTTACTACACAAATAACACCTCTTTTCTATCGTAGTAATGTAGAGAGGCAGCTACAACCGCGTTTTGTGTAGTAACAGCGTTACTACACAAAACTCAGGAGTTGTTCCAAATCCTGTGTTTAAGCAAAACTAAAGTTTGTTTCCATATGAAAAAGGTTGAACATTACATATCAGTTAATTTTTCAATAAATATTCAGTTTGGCCCGTGACTTTATCTCAGTTTTATATTTTGGCCCACCGTGAATTTGAGTTTGACTCCCTGCTTTGAAGGTTTTATGTAAAAAAAAAAGTTTTTTTTAACAGAGATGTATCCGAGAAGAACATTATGAAGCTTAGAACTCATAACCATGCCAAGTCACATTGAGGAACCATGTTTTTTTTGTTTAGGAGTTCCCTTTGGTGCAAAAGCTCTAAGGCTTTTTAAGGAGGCTAGGTGTGTCCAAATAAGTTTTGGAAGTATTTCAAATAAAACCCTTTCAGGAAGAACCGTAAATTATCCAGTGACCCCAAAAGAACCCCTTTTCTTAAGATTGCACTAGCTACCAAGGCCAACTTTAGCGAAACGGCTATCAGGTTTTTGCTATTGAAAAGGAAATAAGGAATGGTTGGATAGTTAATGGACTAAGACAGTGGTCCCCAACCCCCGGGCCATGGACCGGTACCGGTCCGTGGACCAAATGGTACCGGGCCGCCCAAGGAACATTAAATTATTCCCATTTTATTTACTGTGGTGTATTTCTCTCGGGTTTGTGCGACTTTCCATGGACGAGAGGTTAACCGGGAGCTGAGAGACGTCACCTAAAGCCGCACCGATACCGCGCATGTGCAAAATATCATGATATCGGGCCGAGTTTAGGTGACGTCTGGAGCTGAGCGGCTGCGAGCGGCAGTGGTGTTGTAGCTTTGGTGGAGAGAGAAGGTGTGTATCGCTCTTCTCTCTGTTCACCGGTACTTTGTCATGTTTAACAGTGCTTGGTGTACGTGTATATTGTGTTTGCTCAAATTTAACCCACAAATTAGCAAAAATGAGCACGAAACAGACGTCGTTAGAAAGTTAGAAACTCTGCCGGTGTTCTGGATTAAAGTCATGGCGGAATACCCTGAGATTGTCACCACAGCATTTACATCCCTATCGCCATTTCCGACATGCTATCTGTGTGAAGCGGGGATTTCTGCAGTGACGGCAACCGAAACAAAACAACGGAATAAACTGGACATAAGCAACACACTTCGGGTGTCATTGTCTCCTATTACCCCAGATGGAACTGTCTCGTTGTAAAGAAACAAGCTCAGGGTTCTTACTGATTTAGCGTTGTAGTGAGTTAAAAAGGCATGTTTAAATACAATTAAATTAAAATTATTCATCCACCCAACCCCCCCAACCCCAGCGGGCCGCGGTAAAATTATCAAACATTGACCGGTCCGCGGCGAAAAAAGGGTTGGGGACCTCTGGTCTAAGATAGCAAAATAAGGTTCTACTTCTAATAAAACATCTGCGTTGTTGGGTTCTAAATAGAATTATAAAGCATTTGAAGCTAACTGTAGCATCGCTGTACAAACATTTCGCTTTTGATACCTGGAAGAAAGGGTTCCTCAGGGATCGCTTAGTTTTCTAAACACAGGCAACCCTTGCAGATATTATGGGCTCAGATCTAAAGAGACGTTTACACTACAAGCTGGAATATTCGGTCTGTCTGTTTTGGCATCTTGATGCATCCAGTGACGGCACATTAATGTGTATTTACTGTAAGCCGATGAAATCAGAGAGTGTCACAGCACTGAGGGAACCCCCCACCCCCCACCCCCCAGATCCAAATGATGCCTCACCTTTGTCTTCGTTTACCAAAAGGCCAGTGAAGACCAAGACCACAGGGTACTGTTTACAGTCGTGGGCTTTTCTGTAACGTTAATGAAAAGTATATATTTAGAAGCTTAGAAGACTGTAGAGCACCGTAAGGGTTCTATGTAGAACCCTAGAACAGTGTTTTTCTGTGTTGGTTCATGGTAAGTAATAATAATAAAGTTGTTCTTGCAGAAAACTTCATGTGTCTAGAGACCAAGGTCCAGATTCTGGTTCTTGGTTCTGGATCTGTTTAAATGATTAATGTGATAACGAACTCATCCCATCACACTCGTCTACTCGTGTGTACTAGCTGATCAATTTTAATTTAGCCTCCACCAGGATCTCCACCAGCTTGGTCAGCTCAGCATGACTTCATCCATCAGGACTTGCAGCCCCTCGTTACGAATGCTGCAGGACCGAGGCGGATGCTGGACAGATGGCTACATGATTTCATTATTTTCCAGCTCCTTTTCTCGTCGACATTAATCCGAAGGGTGTTGAGTAGCTCTTTTGTTGCGTATAAGCGTAGACTAGCCAGCTTTGCTACGCTCGGGCTTTTCTTCATTTACCATATTCCAGACTCTCCAGACTTTCACAGCCAGTCTGAAGTCCATTTGTTCTTCCCTTAGTTTCTTTTTTAATAAATGACTTTTGCATTCATGCCAGTGTAAAGCTTATTGTGTGGTCGACCCGAATGTAACCTTCTCGAGAGGCACCGAGCCAATGATTGATATGATGTATGATGAATTAGTATTGATTTTCTCATCGGTGTCTCGCCTGAATAAATCTGGCCAGATTGCTGATTAACCAGCGCACTGGAAGAAAATTTGCCAGAACGTATTAAGCTCAGGACAGCTTTCTGAGACTCCAGTGGACGGTAATATAACTGGAAAACCGTGCAGAAAGTAAATGGACTGCAGACATAAATAAAACTTTCTCTACATGCAGCAGCTCTAAGCTTCACTTAATACATAATACAATTCTCATAAAGCCACTCAGCATCAATGATGAGATGATTACCGTAACTGTAGTACCACTACATACTGCCTTTTTGTCTTTGTGATCAATCCCCAGCCATCTTAGTTCCTTTATACTAATGTTATTCATTATTGCTAAAGGCTTTATTCTATAAAACATGAATACAACATTGGTATGATGTTCTGGTAGAACACAAAATGATCTGAATTCTATCCAATATAAGTGTTACTAAATACTATGTGTATAATCAATGATCACCATTAATCCCAGATAATTATTATTATTCCCAGTGACCTATCACTGATCACCGTTATTCCCAGGGCCCATCATCATCAATCCCTGTGACCAATCACCATTATTCCCAGTGACCAATCACTAATCACCATTATTCCCAGTGACCAATCACTGATCACCATTATTTCCTGTGACCAATCACCATTATGCCCAGTGACATATCACTGATCACCATTATTACCAGTGACCTATCACCATTATTTTCTGTGACCAATCACCATTATTCCCAGGGACCAATCATCATCAATCCCAGTGACCAATCACCATTATTCCCAGTGACCTATCACTGATCACCATTATTCCCAGTGACCTATCACTGATCACCATTATTCCCAGTGACCTATCACTGATCACCATTATTCCCATTGACATATCACTGATCACCGTTATTCCCAGGGCCCATCATCATCAATCCCTGTGACCAATCACCATTATTCCCAGTGACCAATCACTAATCACCATTATTCCCAGTGACCAATTACTGATCACCATTATTCCCAGTGACCTATCACCATTATTTCCTGTGACCAATTACCGTTAT
This sequence comes from Tachysurus fulvidraco, assembly GCF_022655615.1. NCBI lineage: Eukaryota > Metazoa > Chordata > Actinopteri > Siluriformes > Bagridae > Tachysurus > Tachysurus fulvidraco. Next base: position 17,950,566 of record NC_062533.1, read on the forward strand.
TCACAGTGACCAATCATCATCAATCCCTGTGACCAATCACCATTATTCCCAGTGACCAATCACTGATCAAGATTATTTCCTGTGACCAATCACCATTATGCCCAGTGACCAATCACTGATCAAGATTATTTCCTGTGACCAATCACCATTATTCCCAGTGACATATCACTGATCACCATTATTACCAGTGACCTATCACCATTATTTTCTGTGACCAATCACCATTATTCCCAGGGACCAATCATCATCAATCCCAGTGACCAATCACCATTATTCCCAGTGACCAATCACTGATCACCATTATTCCCAGTGACCTATCACTGATCACCATTATTCCCAGTGACCTATCACTGATCACCATTGTTCCCAGTGACCTATCACTTATCACCATTATTCCCAGTGACCTATCACTTATCACCATTATTCCCAGTGACCTATCACTGATCACCATTATTCCCAGTGACCAATCACCATTATTCCCATTATACCAATCACCGATCATCACTGCTCCAAATCATTACTTACTAATCTTCCTACTAACCAATCACTTTTCAGAATTGTTCCAAACAACAAATTATACAGGAAGTGTAAATAGATTCCAGTCCATGTAGCTCATTATCTAGCTGATGAAGTGTTGTGTTGTTTTTATTGTGTTACAGATTCAGCACAGAACAGTAATGAGCACAAGTCACCGTTTGGGACTAAAGTGTTTTGCTTTTACTCATCACGTGGAGTTTTAAACATTTTGACCAAACCCCCTCATCATTGCTTCCTTGTGTGATCATCGTCATCTCTCTCTCTCTCTCTCTCTCTCTCTCTCTCTCTCTCTCTCTCTCTCTCTCTCTCTCTCTCTCTCTTACACACACAGTGCTTGCGATTCTCAACAATGAACTGACGTGCCTAGTCTGCGTAGAGTTTCCAGGCCCAGTCAAGCACCTTTTCCTGGTCGTCTTTGGAAAACAGAGATGCGTTTCCATAGCTACAGTACGTGGACTCCTTCAATCATGTGATCAGTGCACAGTTCCCTTACTCTCTAAACCCTCGACCCTTTCTTTTACTCTCTCACTTTTTCTCTCTCTCTATCCCTCCCTCCATTCCCAGTCTTACCTTTGAGCCTGGGAGCGGAATTCTGGGAACATTTTTCCATGTGAAAAGCCGAGCTCCAGTGGAGGGGTGTGACGCCACTGCATTGTTTCGGCTGGCGAAAAGAGGAACCGCGCGCGATGAGGCCAATTCCTGTCCGCTCCAAAAAAACAGCCACTTTCTCACACTGGCTTCCTTCCTCGCTGGACAGCTCAAAACAATCCCAGAGATGCAGGACCCGAGCGGTGCGAACGAGGAATCGGCCGATCAGACAGGGGAAGGTTTATTCACACTGCTTATGAGTCGCTGGAAACAAACCAAAGGGCAGCACTAACACTGTTCCCTCCGTTACAGCCACCAAATTACAGTATGAACTGGCAGGGAGTCATTATGAAATAAGATACCTAATGTTGTTAATGACAGCTGTCATATACCCAGCATTCATGTTTATTAGGGAATGACGGACACTTCGGACCTTTTATCTATTTGACGTTACATGTCATCATGTTATTATGGCACTTCAGTGAAACGAGTTACTTCCTGTTATCCCTTATGTTATAACCAGCTTTATTTCTCTTCCTCGAATTGTCATTTTACGAAAGCTTGTCTCGTTCCATTGTGTGCCAGAAAATATAAGCTGTACCTGTTACTATGGAAACGAAAACGCATTCGCATTATTATATGCAGCTGCAGTACGGTCAGAGCTTCCGACCAATCAGATTTGAGACTCGAGGGTTTAAAATAAGGTACTGAAAGCAGAAATGGTCCTGGATTAGAAATGATTTAAATCACCATTATAATACTGGAGTACAACCAGAAAAAGTATTGGCACCCTTCTGAACACTTGGCCTTGATCACCTAAAGGCCCCACCAATTATCTCTAAAGCATGATAGTTTGTAGTCTAAGAAGCATTAACTTCTAACATTGTTGGTTTTGTAGGGGACGTGTACACACACACACACACACACACACACACACACACACACACACACACACACACACACAAACATACTCCGCTTAGGAGAGCATCTAAACCAGGAGACTTCACCTGCAGTTTTCAGCTCTCAGGTCAGGAGTTTAATGAGTTCCAGATGTATGTGTAGAACCGAGCAGGGTCTGCATACGTGCCTCCCCCTGTGGTGGCTATGAAGAATACCTTTCCTCTACACACACACAGAGACACACACACGCACACACACATCCTCCGATCTCATCATCCCATTGTTTTATCCTGCGATGTATTCGGCACGTATCGTGACCTCACGCTGTTCCACACCGTAACCTCTATCCAGCGTAACGTGTCTCCGCACCGCACTCCAAAGAACAAGCCCGTAAAGGCCTGGAGCTACTACTTCTGTCCTCACTGAGGAAACGGGGTGCTGAACCTGTCATGGAGCTCCTTTTATTTTGTGTGTGTGTGTGTGTGTGTGTGTGTGTGTGTGCACACATATATGTGATGAATAACAGAAAACAGAAGGAAAACAAAAACAGCCGAGGTAACAGCGCGTCGTCAGTTTCCTGGTCTGTGTGCGTGCCCTGTCCTTCGTCTCGCCCCGCCTGAGGATGCTGCTCTGTCAATGAACAAATACACACACACACACACACACATATACAGAAGGCAAGTGTGTGTCTATGTGTGTGTGAGTGTGTGGTGGGGGTGGGGTAGGGGGGCTGCTGGGAAAAACTTGGTCTGTCATGGCCGAAACAGGCAGCGAGGCTCGGAGGAAGCACCTGTTCTTCCGCGGCTGCCGCTGCTGCATTTATCTGACCCCAGTCACATCAGGTGGCTTCCTGGTTTGCGTCAGTCAGTGCTCCCCGAGGCCTCGCCGTCATTGGCCAGCTTTTGGCTCCTCCTCTTCCTGTTGGCGGCTACGATCATTGATCTTGAAGAGCTTGTTGCTTCCTGATTTCGCAACCGGACAGGAGATTTGCTTCTGGGCATCTCTCTCTCTCTCTCTCTCTCTCTCTCTCTCTCTCTCTCTCTCTCGCTCTCTCTTCACAACCAGTTGTGCTTCAGGTTTTTGGATTTTTGTTGACTAACCGACTTTGAAAGAATCGAACAGGAAATTTATTTGGACAGAAATTATTTCCTCATGCAGCGTTAAAGAGGTTAAATCCGTCATGGGTGACCGAAGCAGTGATAAAAAGCTTGTGTCTCAGTGCTCGCTGAAGTGAAGTGTTCTCTCTCTCTCTCTCTCTCTCTCTCTCTCTCTCTCTCTCTCTCTCTCTCTCTCTCTCAGTGTGGATGCCGTTCATCTTTAACGTCCTCGCTCTGCAGTGATGTTGCTCTGAACACCGTGTGATCGCTGTTGTATGTTCATTAGCATGCCTTTATCCGCTAAGAGCATTAACGAACACTGTAATGTACTGGACCAGAAACGGCTTCCAGTATGAGTATTGATTCCTCTGTAACGTCTGGGTACAAAATAAAGAGCCAAAAACGCGAGCAAACCTGCTGTGGAGAACATGTTTTCCTACACGTGTTTATTTGCCAGCCAGAAGGCCCGGTGCCGATTTCTTCAAAGCCGTTTTCCTCTCTGCTTAATGTGACACAGAACATTTCAGAAATTAAATGACGGTTGCAGAGCAACAGTAAACACACCCTCAACAGGAACCGTATCCAACAGTTCATCTCCAAGCCGCCTGGTTTCTATTAGACCCTCTGTGAAGTCCAGACTGATAAACATCACAAGATGAGAAGTGTGTCGCAAAAACCTACAAGATGGACCTTCAACCCCAAGCTCCTTGTCGTGGTATCCAAAAAAATCAACATTTAGACTTTTTCATCTTCACGAGCACTTCATTTAAGACTCTTTCTAAGTGACGGCAATCAAATAAGACCTGATTTGTTTAGTCTTTCTCCTGGGGTTCGAGCTTCATGTCTCTGAAGTGACCCTTCACCCGAGAGCGACGGCTTTCCTCGTATCGCTTTTATTATACATCGCTTAAACGTCTGTGGGGGAATTTGAGCCGTAGGTTTATGGCTCGACGTCAGCCCGGCGCGGACGTCGTCCGTCTGCTTACGCCGCACTTTATCCTGGTAGCAATTTGCTTTCAATACTCTAATAAACTCCATCCAGCGGTGTAAACTCTATATAAATCCCCTCAGCTGGCACAGGGTCAAGCGAGTCTTCCATAAACCACAAAAGCTGGCTGAAAGATCAAGAATAAAATTCATGGCCTGCACAACAGGAAACATATTTTACTGCATTATTTGCTGCATATTAATATATTGTGCCAAAATAAAGCTGGAGGATTGACAGGGAAGGAAAAAAAAAACACGCGCATGAAAAACGACACTGGCTTTGACTCGTAGACGTTTTGTAAGGTTATTATCGCAGTTTGATTTTTTTGGCTCGTTATAAAACCTGGGAAAAAGTTTTAGATAAATATATAAATATATTACTTTAGTGAAGCGAAGGTCTGCGAAACAAGAATGTATATTTCATCACTAAAAAAGACTTGACAGCGGTTTTGATTTCGGTGCATCGATCGATATTCAAAAGAATTTCAGTAGAACATCAAATTGACTCGAAGCGAAAATTGACTCATTATTGAGGAAAGTCCTGCTGCTGTCATGGCTGTCATGGCCGTCATGGCCGTCAGGGCAGTCGTGGCCTAATGGTTAGAGAGTCTGCCTCGTAACCCTAAGGTTGTGGGTTCGAGTCTCGGGCCGGCAATACCACCACTGAGGTGCCCTTGAGCAAATCCCCCCAAATGCATAAATGGCTGCCCACTGCTCCGTGTGTGTGTGTGTGTGTGTGTGTGTGTGTGTGTGTGTGTGTGTGTGTGTGTGTGTGTGTGTGTGTGTGTGTGTGTGTGTGCGCACTTTGGAGAGACGCTTGTGCACTTCATTTATTTCTCTAAATTCTGCTCTGTTAGAAACCTTCACTTTGTCTCTATGTTCAGATATTTAAGGTTTTATGGTGTAGGGATTACGTTGGTGACCGACAGAGATGGGGGACTCGATTTGTATGACTTGACTCGAGTCAGACTTAAGTAGCAAATTTGAGACTTGAAACTTGCTTGACAAATATTAAAAAAAGACTCGACTCGACTTTGACTCGACGTTCATGACTTGAGACTTGACTCGGACTTGAAGTAAATGACTCAGAGATGGGGACTCGACTTGACTCGAGTCAGACTTAAGTCACAAATTTGAGACTTGAGACTTGCTTGACAAATATTAAAAAAATACCGGACTTGACTTTGACTCGACATTCATGACTTGAGACTTGACTCGAACTTCAACTTGACTCGAGTCCGAATTAAGTTTCAAATTTGAACTTGAAACTCGCTTGACAAATATTAAAAAATAGACTCGACTTGACTTTGACTCGACATTCATGACTTGAGATTTGACTCTGACTTGAGTCAAGTCGAGTCCCCATCTCTGAATCATTTAACTCGAGTCTGACTTAAGTCGCAAATTTGAGACTTGACTCGGACTCGAGTTAAATGATTCAGAGATGGGGACTCGACTTGACTTGAGTCAGACTTAAGTCACAAATTTGAGACTTGCTTGACAAATATTAAAAAAAGACTCGACCTGACTCTGACTCGACATTCATGACTTGAGACTTACTTGTGACTCGCACATGTGTGACTTACTCCCACCTCTGGTGACAGACCGTATTAGAGATGTTCTAACATCTGTATGTTATAAATGTAATAAATGTTAATGTGAATGTAAAAAACAGTAAACATCTCAGACCCAGAGCAGAAATGTCACATGACCTCATTTCTATCTGGTATTTCAGCTCTGTGTCTGTTACAGTATCACTAAATGGTACAGAGGCAGAATATATATAATGTCTGTGTCTGTTACAGTATCACTAAATGGTACAGAGGCAGAATATATATAATGTCTGTGTCTGTTACAGTATCACTAAATGGTACAGAGGCAGAATATATATAATGTCTGAGATGTTACAGTATCACTAAATGGTACAGAGGCAGAATATATATAATGTCTGAGATGTTACAGTATCACTAAATGGTACAGAGGCAGAATATATATAATGTCTGTGTCTGTTACAGTGTCACTAAATGGTACAGAGGCAGAATATATATAATGTCTGTGTCTGTTTCAGTATCACTAAATGGTACAGAGGCAGAATATATATAATGTCTGAGATGTTACAGTGTCACTAAATGGTACAGAGGCAGAATATATATAATGTCTGTGTCTGTTACAGTATCACTAAATGGCACAGAGGCAGAATATATATAATGTCTGTGTCTGTTCAGTATCACTAAATGACACAGAGGCAGAATATATATAATGTCTGAGATGTTACAGTATCACTAAATGGTACAGAGGCAGAATATATATAATGTCTGAGATGTTACAGTATCACTAAATGGTACAGAGGCAGAATATATATAATGTCTGAGATGTTACAGTATCACTAAATGGTACAGAGGCAGAATATATATAATGTCTGTGTCTGTTACAGTATCACTAAATGGTACAGAGGCAGAATATATATAATGTCTGTGTCTGTTACAGTATCACTAAATGGCACAGAGGCAGAATATATATAATGTCTGTGTCTGTTACAGTATCACTAAATGGCACAGAGGCAGAATATATATAATGTCTGTGTCTGTTCAGTATCACTAAATGACACAGAGGCAGAATATATATAATGTCTGAGATGTTACAGTATCACTAAATGGTACAGAGACAGAATATATATAATGTCTGAGATGTTACAGTATCACTAAATGGTACAGAGACAGAATATATATAATGTCTGAGATGTTACAGTATCACTAAATGGTACAGAGGCAGAATATATATAATGTCTGAGATGTTACAGTATCACTAAATGGCACAGAGGCAGAATATATATAATGTCTGTGTCTGTTACAGTATCACTAAATGGTACAGAGGCAGAATATATATAATGTCTTAGATGTTACAGTATCACTAAATGGTACAGAGGCAGAATATATATAATGTCTGTGTCTGTTACAGTATCACTAAATGGTACAGAGGCAGAATATATATAATGTCTGAGATGTTACAGTATCACTAAATGACACAGAGGCAGAATATATATAATGTCTGAGACGTTACAGTATCACTAAATGGCACAGAGGCAGAATATATATAATGTCTGAGACGTTACAGTATCACTAAATGGCACAGAGGCAGAATATATATAATGTCTGTGTCTGTTACAGTATCACTAAATGGTACAGAGGCAGAATATATATAATGTCTGTGTCTGTTACAGTATCACTAAATGGTACAGAGGCAGAATATATATAATGTCTGTGTCTGTTCAGTATCACTAAATGACACAGAGGCAGAATATATATAATGTCTGAGATGTTACAGTATCACTAAATGGTACAGAGGCAGAATATATATAATGTCTGAGATGTTACAGTATCACTAAATGGTACAGAGGCAGAATATATATAATGTCTGAGATGTTACAGTATCACTAAATGGTACAGAGGCAGAATATATATAATGTCTGTGTCTGTTACAGTATCACTAAATGGTACAGAGGCAGAATATATATAATGTCTGAGATGTTACAGTATCACTAAATGGTACAGAGGCAGAATATATATAATGTCTGAGATGTTACAGTATCACTAAATGGTACAGAGGCAGAATATATATAATGTCTGAGATGTTACAGTATCACTAAATGGTACAGAGGCAGAATATATATAATGTCTGTGTCTGTTACAGTATCACTAAATGGTACAGAGGCAGAATATATATAATGTCTGAGATGTTACAGTATCACTAAATGGTACAGAGGCAGAATATATATAATGTCTGAGACGTTATCACTAATCTGATTGGTCACCTGTCGCATCTTATTACCTCAGTATCATTATTATATATCGTATACGACACATTTCCTTTCCCTCTTCACTCTTTCCCTCTCTCTCTCTCTCTCTCTCTCTCTCTCTCACACACACACACACACACACACACACACACACACACACACACACACACACACACACACACACACACACACACAGTATCATTATTATATATCGTATACGACACATTTCTTTTCCCTCTTCACCTTTCAGCCATTTTCTCCTGTGTGATAAAGAAACTCTTCATCCTCTTAAAGTCTTCCTCACTTCTCCTACCACTTTTTGACCTTATGAGCTCTTTTAAGGGTTAAGATGCTTTATGAAGAGTTTTTACCTTTTAATTTTCTTAGAATTCGATCCCTAGGAGAAACTCTTTACACTCGTTATGATTAGGAGCCTTGGTGTATAACAGGAATTACACAGTAGCTACTTACAATATTACACACTGCATGAGGAAAATTAGATTATACTCCAATTTTATATTTAAATGATATATTTTGTTTTTTATTTGTTGATAAAATCATATAGAGTTCAAAAACAGCAGTGTAAAGTGATTTATTTTTTTAACCTGAATGATTCCGAATCGGTGAATCATTCAATTTCTTGAATCATTAACTTTCCATCGATACACTAATAAACTCCTGTTTTTCCTAAATATGCATTTAAAAAACAAACAAAAAACAAACAAACAAACAAAAACCCCCAGAAATTTAAGAGCTTTCTTCTGTATCACAGCTTCTTTTGTATCAGCCTCTATTTTAACTCGTTGATTTTGACTCGTCGATAAAATGTGGATAAAGTCTGAAATAAAAATAAATAAATAAATAAATAAATAAATAAATAAAACTCTACACAATTTTATCAGAAATTGATCACATTTACTAAAACAAAACAAAACAAAAAACAAACAAACGAAGGTTCGTCAAACATAAATACCATAAACAAATCGTTATAATTCAATATTTTTATTTTTAAGATTTTTACTAAAATGTGAGTCAAATTCACTCACAATCTATTTAAATTGTAAAAAATTTTAAATTAATATGCAAATCGGTGATGCTTTATAATAATAATTTTAAGTTTGGGTGATTTTTTTTTTTATTATTATTATTATAACACGATTCATTTTACTATTAAATTTCCCACATAATTCTTATTTGGAGTTGATTTTTTTGCCTCATTTTGTTTATTCGTTGGTCGGTCGTCTCTTAACGTAGTGCGGCGACGCTCGGGCATTTCTCACAGCCCTATCAGCGAGTCCTATCAGACACAGCTGGTTTATCCCCAATAGGCCGTCGTCGTGTCAGCGTTCATGCGCCGCGAGGAGTTTCATGCATCACTCTGCTCCCATGTCTTCCTTCTATCTGCTTTTCCAGCAGGTGTTTTCTCCGAGCCGCCTTTCCGTCCCAGCTTCCTCCTCTTTGTTTTGTCTGCTCACGCTGACATGTTTGCCTTCTGTGTTTTCGAGAAGAAAAAAAAAGAAGAAAGGAGAGAAGAAAAATACCGAACGTAATGACACCGGGGTAATTTGCGAGGTCATTTCCTGTTTAATAGTTTCTGCATATTTGGTGTTTTTTGTTTTGTTTTGGTAAATTGCTCAGGATTTAATTGTGCTGTTGTGTAAGATAAAGGGTAAAATTCCTGTTTTTTAAGTGCGCTATTCGGCTTCAGATTACGCCTCGACGGCGTATCGCTCCGAGGGGTTTGACCCGGGAAGATGGGCATCAGCTGTTTCTGTGCATGGACACTGGCTCTGATGCAGCGTCCCGGAGCTGCCTGAATAACCGCTTTCCTGTCATTACTCCCCCATCCCCTCATCTGAACCTGTCCTCTGTGCCTTTTTCCCCTCAGCCTCATTTCCTTTCTTTCTGTGTGTATGTGTGCCACAGAACGTTTTGTGGGGGTCTGATAACAGGGGCACGGTTCCCATGGATATCACGCTCCAGGGAGAGGGAGTGACATTGACCAGGGCACGAGGAGAACTCTACATCATACAGACGGACAGAGGAACGGGACGGCTTCGGGTTCTCATGCATGTGTTTCCTAACCAATAAAAGCACTTCTGCAATATGAAAATACTGCGTGCTGAAGCGTCAGTTCCCACGGCAACGGTGGTTATGATTATTTCCCTATAACCGCTCACCTCGAAGTCTTTCATTTTCCTCATACTACAGCCATTTTTATCAGTTTATAGTTTTATACGTTTAGTATCTGACACTGGAGACTCCTTCCCTAAATTTTCCCAGGAAACTTCACTTACCATCAAATCCATGTGAACGAGCAGTCGCTATAGAAACGGTGACATAATACATACCTGCGCTGCTGTTATAGGGAACTAATCAACACCTTCTGACCAATCGGAAGCCAGAATCCAACAGCGCTGTGGCGTAAACAAGTGAAAAGTCTAAATGAAGCGTTACTTATTGTGCCTTCAAGCCGATTCGAAGGAAAGAGAAATTGATCACATTTTCAAGGATTTCATAAGTTTTGGCACCCGTGGAAAACTTTCGACTAAAAGCTAATGCAGTTACGCTTCACGTACTGTAGAAGCGGACCATCTCGGTCTACAGAGAACGCTGATACAACATCGAGTTTATTTATTCTGTCGTTTCTGATATATGACATGACCGCTGTGTTTAATCCATCACAGGTTTTCGTCACTTGCAGTGAGAGCTGCTGGTTGTGTTTTTTTTGGAGCAAATGCTGGGAATGCTGATGATTAGGCTCATATTGGACAGGCCACCAAAACCCCATCAAAGTGCTCAGGGACACAGGCGGAGCTTATGCCCCTCCAGGACACAATCCAGAGCCTGTGTCCAAGTAATTCAGGAAAAAGCCTGTTTGGGGATTGGCTCGGCTCCGTGGCACAGCTGCTCCTTGTTTCTCTGACACGGGCTCGCTGTAGGCTGTTTATTCCCCGAGCAGAAACAACAGAGGCTTAGCATCTTAATTTAGCCCAAACACCAGCCTGTTATCACACCATACATCTGGTACCTTACTGGATTAAATAAAGTAAGATACACTGCAATCACTGGAAATTACAACGATGCCTGAAAGGAGGAGGTCTGTCTGATTATACATGGCAGGAAGAAGCTCTGAGCCTCATATCACAGCAATTACCTTTGTTTGTTTGTTTGTTTGTTTCTTTGTTTGTTTGTATTAATTATAGAAGGTTTATTTGTTTGTTTAATGCTGTTTAGCTGTCCATGAAAAAAGTTACTTCTGTTCTCACTTACGTTATTAGCACGATCTTAGTCGATTTTTCCTCTCTCTCTCTCTCTCTCTCTCTCTCTCTCTCTCTCTCTCTCTCTCTCTCTCTCTCTCTCTGTTTCTCTCTCTCTCTCTCTCTCTCTGTTTCTCTCTCTCTGTCTCTCTCTCTCTCTCCTTTTCTCTCTGCTCCTCCCTCTCTCCTCTGTCTCTCTTCTCTCTCTTTCGCTCTTACTCCTGTTTCTCTTCTTCCTCTCTCTCTCTTTTCTCTCTCTCTCTCGTCTCCTCTCTCTCCTTTCTCTTCTTTCTCTGTTTCTCTCTCTCTCAATCTCTCTCTCTCTCTTTCTCTCTCTGTTTCTCTTTTCCTCCTCTCTCCTTTCCCCTCTTGTTTTCCTCTTTTTCTCTGTCTCTCTCTCTCTCTCTTTTTCTCTCTGTTTCTCTCTCTCTCTCTCTCTCTCTCTCTCTCTCTCGCTCTGTTTCTCTGTTTCTGTCTCTCACTCTCTCTCTCTGTTTCTCTCTCTCTCTCTCCATCTCTCTCTTTCTCTCTCTCTCGCTCTCTTTCTGTGTCTTTCTCTCTCTCTCTCTCTCTCTCTCTCTCTCTCTCTCTCTCTCTCTCTCTCTCTCTCTCTCTCTGTTTCTCTCTGTTTCTCTCTCTCTCTCTCTCTCTCTCTCTCTCTCTCTCTCTCTCTCTCTCTCTCTCTCTCACTGAAAAAGGAAAAGGACTAGCAGAACCTCCCAGCTTGTCCTCTGAGGATTAGTTGTTGTTACAGAAACAATAAAGAATATAAACTGGTGGTATGCAGCTGTTCTACCATCTCTACTGTCATAGAACATCATCAACACTTCCTGACCAATCAGATTACAGAATTTAATCCGGTTCATTTCTTCCCCTGTAACACGCGGGCGGAGCCGGACTGACATAATAAAGCTGTTCAGATCAGATTCCAGCTGTGACGGCGTGTACTCGGGCTGCGCTACAGAGAGCAAACATCAGCATGTTTTCCTGCTTGCTCTTTTTCATGAGCTTCTCTCTCCTGCTGTGTATTTTAGACCGATCCAGTCGTGACCCCGTCACTTTTCCCTCAGTCACTGTTAGTGTGTAGTGTGTACACTTTCTGTTTCACGTCTCCACCGAACCTTGACTCTCGCTCTCACACAGACACACAGCGCTGTCCTTAACACGCTTCCACTAGATCGGTCTCATTCGTCATTAATTAACATCACAGTCATGTGCTGAAAGAAATGAAACATTAGGGACTGAAGCAGGAGCTCAGAGTTAAAGCACTACTGCTTGGACACGACTGCTTCTGCCTTACTGCCTTTCTTTGTTTACTTAGATTTCTTTTTAATACTTTTTACTCTGGGACTCTGCGGCTTTACACAACTGATGAGGTGAACCGATAAGCATCCCTTCAGTCTTGTCACTGTTCAGACAAAGATACTTTTCAGATCACATCCATTTCTTAATCTCAGTAAAACATGGAGAGAGAGAAAAGACACAGGCATATTGACATCAGGTTTAGAATGTATATAGATCCGAGTGTCGGCGGCATAAAAGTGAGTCTAAGGGTCTTTTTACACCCGGTCACTTCGTGTGTGTTCTATGATCCGATAGCTAAAACTGTTCCATTTACATTAGGTCACATAAACGCGTCTCGGCGAATCGGATATCGATCCGATCTTTCTACTCCCGCCCAAAGTGCTAATATATTTTACCTCATTTCCGGGGTAATTGAAATGGAACACGCTTTGACGTGACGTGACATACTGCTAAGTACGGTGACTCATACTCAGAATTCGTTCTCTGCATTTAACCCATCCAAAGTACGTGTACGTATACACACACACACACACACAGAGCAGTGGGTAGCCATTTATTCTGCAGCACCCAGGGAGCAGTTGAGTGATTCGGTGCCTTGCTCAAGGGCACCTCAGTCATGGCCGGCCCGAGACTCGAACCCACAACCTTAGGATTACAAGTCAGACTCTCTAACCATTAGGCCACGACTTGCCCCACTGTATTGGTGTATGCGGTTGCTACAAAAAACATCATTTACTGTTTGCTGAATTTTCGCTGCCGGCAGCGGCGTTTTAAGACCCGACGAGCCGCCTGGGTGAAAGATCGGAGCCAGCGCTATTGGTGCGATGCACGACTCGCGAGTCACCTGTGAGTGACGTACGTCCGTACACCTGTCCAGTTTCATCTGAAATGCGTCCCAGACCACCTCCTGAAGGGGCTTGAGCGATCGGATTTATATCCGTCTCAAAACCGTTTCTGAGGGCATTCAGACCTGGTGTTTTTACCGTCGGGTAGCTATCTGATCACAGAAAACACAGGAAGTGACCAGGTGTAAAAACCCCCTAAGGGATCGGTTTTGGGCCCATTACTCTTTAGTGTTTACATTTATCCATTTGGCTACATGTAAACACTAAAGAGTAATGGGCCCAAAACCGATCCCTGAGGAACACCAGATTGCACCACACCGACCTTAGACTTGCAGTCACCCGTCACAACAAACTGCTTACGGTCAAAAAGGTAGGACTTAAACCAGTTTAATGCAGATTCAGAAACACCAAATATAGTCGCTAAGCTGGTGTGAAAAGTGCGTGATCTACTGTATAGTGTCGAAAGCGGCAATAAGATCCAGAAGAATCAATACAGATAGACGGCCGGAATCAGACACCATTAACAAGTCATTAGTGACTTAACTAAACTAACTTAACTTAACTAACTTAACTTAACTAAACTAAACTAAACTAAACTAAACTAACTTAACTTAACTTAACTTAACTTAACTTAACTTAACTTAACTTAACTTAACTTAACTAAACTAAACTAACTTAACTAAACTAACTTAACTAACGCCGTTTCAGTACTGTGGAGTTTATGGAATCCACACTGAAGTGGCTTAAAAAGGTCATTAGTGGAGAGATGACATTAGTGGAGAGATGAGATTAGTGGAGAGATGACATTGGTGGAGAGATGAGATTAGTGGAGAGATGACATTAGTGGAGAGATGACATTAGTGGAGAGATGACATTGGTGGAGAGATGACATTGGTGGAGAGATGACATTAGTGGAGAGATGACATTGGTGGAGAGATGACATTGGTGGAGAGATGACATTGGTGGAGAGATGACATTGGTGGAGAGATGACATTAGTGGAGAGATGACATTGGTGGAGAGATGACATTGGTGGAGAGATGACATTGGTGGAGAGATGACATTAGTGGAGAGATGACATTGGTGGAGAGATGACATTGGTGGAGAGATGACATTAGTGGAGAGATGACATTAGTGGAGAGATGACATTGGTGGAGAGATGACATTGGTGGAGAGATGACATTGGTGGAGAGATGACATTAGTGGAGAGATGACGGAGTAGCTGTAGCTGAGAAGCCACTGTTATATAATAATATTTTATTGAGCAATAGAAGATTATAGAGTGGATGAAAATTGTTGAGATGATGTAAGTTGACGTTGTGAGTTTTTGGTGCAGGGCGACAGCAGCAGTACTACAGTAAGTCACAACACCGGTGCACAGACAGAGGGAATCAAACCACGTTTATAAAGACAGGATGGTATCGGATCAACTCTGGAAGTTTTGAAACCATATATATATATATTAGCACCACCACTAATAATAATAATAATGATAACACCATCACCACCAATAACAACACCATCACCACCACCACCAATGATAACACCACCACAACCACCAATAATAACACCACCAATAACAACACCACCACCACCACACCACCAATGATAACACCATCGCCACCACCACCACCAATAACACCACCACCACCACCACCACCACCACCACCAATGATAACACCATCGCCACCACCACCACCAATAACACCACCACCACCACCACCACCAATAATAACACCATCACCACCACCACCGATACCACCACCACCACCACCACCACCACCACCACCACCACCAATAATAACACAACCACCAATAATAATAACACCATCACCATTGATAATAACACCACCACCAATGACAACACCATCACCACCACCACCAATAATAACAACAACACCACCACCACCACCACCAATAATAACACCGTCACCACCACCACCATTGGTAATAACACCACCACCAATAATAACACCACCACCAATAATAACACCATCACCACCACCGCCACCAATAATAACACCACCACCAATAATAACACCATCACCACCACCGCCACCAATAATAACACCATCACCACCACCACCACCACCATTGATAATAACACGACCACCACCGCCACCAATAATGACACCACCACCACCACCACCACCACCACCACCAATAATAACACCATCCCCACCACCGCCACCAATAATAACACCATCACCACCACCACCATTGATAATAACACCACCACCACCACCACCACCACCACCAATAATAACACCATCACCACCACCACCATTGATAACACCACCACCAACAATAACAACCCCACCACCACCACCACCAATAATAACGCCATGACCACCAACACCCCCAATAACAACACGAACACCACCATCACCAACACCACCAATAATAAACCACCACTTTCAAAACCAACAATAACACCAACACCATCACAACCACTACCAACACCAATAATAACACCACCGATATCACCACCACCACCAATAATAACACCACCACCACCACCACCACCACCAATAATAACTTGAACACCACTGACACAACCAACAATAACACCTCCACCACCAATAATAACACCATTACCACCACTAACAATAACACCAACACCATCACCATAAAAACACCAACACCATCATCGTCACCAATAATAATAAAAACACAAACACCACCACCATCATCAATAATAATAATACCAACCACAGCACCAATAATAATAACATCACCACTACCAATTACACCAATACCACAACCACTGACAACACCAACACTAACCCTAAAATCATGAACAACACCAACAATAATACTTAAGAGACCAACACCAAAAACACCACCAAACACAGTCAACCACCAGAAACCACCAGCAACACCTATTTAAAATATTCTATTGAAAATGTAGATTTAAAAGAAATAATAACATTTGGTCAGTTGACCGGTGATTCTGTCCATTGTCCATGTGTGCATATGCATCTGTCTGGTAGGTGCTCACATCTCATGGTCTCATGGTCCTTCTGGTATGTTCTCTCATCTCATGGTCCTTCTGGTATGTTCTCTCATCTCATGGTCCTTCTGGTATGTTCTCTCATCTCATGGTCTTTATGGTATGTTCTCTCATCTCATGATCTCATGGTCCTTCTGGTATGTTCTCTCATCTCATGATCTCATGGTCCTTCTGGTATGTTCTCTCATCTCATGATCCTCCTGGTATGTTCTCTCATCTCATGATCCTCCTGGTATGTTCTCTCATCTCATGATCTCATGGTCCTTCTGGTATGTTCTCTCATCTCATGGTCCTTCTGATATGTTCTCTCATCTCATGGTCCTTCTGATATGTTCTCTCATCTCATGGTCTTTATGGTATGTTCTCTCATCTCATGATCTCATGGTCCTTCTGGTATGTTCTCTCATCTCATGATCTCATGGTCCTTCTTGTATGATCTCTCATCTCATGGTCCTTCTGATATGTTCTCTCATCTCATGGTCTTTATGGTATGTTCTCTCATCTCATGATCTCATGGTCCTTCTGGTATGTTCTCTCATCTCATGGTCCTTCTGGTATGTTCTCTCATCTCATGATCTCATGGTCCTTCTGGTATGTTCTCTCATCTCATGATCCTCCTGGTATGTTCTCTCATCTCATGATCTCATGGTCCTTCTTGTATGTTCTCTCATCTCATGGTCCTTCTGATATGTTCTCTCATCTCATGGTCTTTATGGTATGTTCTCTCATCTCATGATCTCATGGTCCTTCTGGTATGTTCTCTCATCTCATGGTCCTTCTGGTATGTTCTCTCATCTCATGATCTCATGGTCCTTCTGGTATGTTCTCTCATCTCATGATCCTCCTGGTATGTTCTCTCATCTCATGATCTCATGGTCCTTCTTGTATGTTCTCTCATCTCATGGTCCTTCTGATATGTTCTCTCATCTCATGGTCTTTATGGTATGTTCTCTCATCTCATGATCTCATGGTCCTTCTGGTATGTTCTCTCATCTCATGGTCCTTCTGGTATGTTCTCTCATCTCATGGTCCTTCTGGTATGTTCTCTCATCTCATGATCTCATGGTCCTTCTGGTATGTTCTCTCATCTCATGATCCTCCTGGTATGTTCTCTCATCTCATGATCTCATGGTCCTTCTGGTATGTTCTCTCATCTCATGGTCCTTCTGATATGTTCTCTCATCTCATGATCTCATGGTCCTTCTGGTATGTTCCCTCATCTCATGCTCTGATGATTCTGGTCTAACACCCATTATAGGACCTTGTACAGTACACACAGGTCTGTGCTTCCTGAAGCATGACCAGTCAGAAGGACACAGAAAAACTCGAGACAAGTTTTACATTTGATCCGTTTGGATTCAAATTACTTCTATAAATGACACTGAACACTTTCACCACAATTCTTCTTCCTCTTCTTCTTCTTCTTCCTCTTTGTAGTAGTAATGTTAGTAATATTATAAATATTTTTCTCATATATTAGATTTATTTATGCTAATTTTCCCGCCAGAAGCATTTGACCTGTCAGGACAAACCGTACATTGTGAATGTGTAAAATGCATAATAACACACACACACACACACACACACACACACACACACACACACACACACACACACACACACACACACACACACACACTCTTCAGGTGCCCTTGATGGTCGGCTTTCCAGCCTGTTGATACTGATGGCAGCTTGGCTAATGTTTATCTTTTCATAATATTATCATAACTTACAGCGAGCGGCTTTGGCGTTCGAGGTAAATTAGTTCATTTGTGTTGTGGTAACAGAGGCACGCATCCAGAACATGCAAGCATTTAAAAAATCACGCTCAACCGCGTGTAAAATATGTCGTTGTGAAACACGCTGGAGCTGCAGGTGTTAGGTGGAACACAGGTGGAAACAGCTAAGGATGAGACTGCACAATGCATTGAAGTGACTCGGTCATTACGCTGAGTGAGGTAAGAACATGCTTATGGCATTAACTACTCTAACTCTTTAGAGACACCATGGGTGTGGACGAGGTGGGGGGACGGGACACAATGTTTTTTCCGTCTTCTTGACATTCGTTAAACACTAAACCTCATGGGATGTGTTAGCTTAGCGGCTAAGGTGTTGGACTATCGATCGCACTAAAAGCTGCTGCTCCAGGGCCCCTGAGCAAGGCCCTTAAACCTCAATTGCTCAGCTGTAAAACTGAGATAAATGTAAGTGACTGTGAATAAAAGACTCTGCCAAACATAATGTCTGGTGTTAAAATTATCCATCTTTTTTTTTTTTTTTTACAGCGTATATCGAGACATTCCCATAATTCCATCCTTCCATGAAGCACGGCTCTGCGTCCGCTCGTTAGCCGGTCGCTTTCTCGGATTAGCATTAAACCTTAGCAGCTAGTCATGTTTTATTTATAAGGTTCTAAAAACCACACGTAAAATACGGCGCGTATTTTAATGGGAACGTTTCACTGTATCAGATGTAATTGCTCCAGACAAGAACATCATTCTTTCAGAATAATTTGCAGTAAAATATATTTTTATACGAGTCTGTGCCCGAACTTTCCCGTTCCTTTCTCATTCGTATGATTCAGCACAATGCTAATCGCAGGACATTGAGAATGTTGTTTTCACAGTGATATGGATGGAAACCAGGTGCTCGCTCAACAATAGAAAAGTCTTTTTTTTTTTTTTAACGGTTTTGAACGTAATGTAGAGCGACAAGGCGAGAAAGCAAAAGGCCGAGCCTGGCACACAGCTGTATCCGTCTCAGCACAGAGTCAATTATATTACAGCTCTTCCCACCTGCATGCAATAAGAGCCAGCGTTTATAAAGACGTCCTACTGCACTGTCAAAAAAACACATCCTCAAACTGCAACGTTCAATATGTGGACAAAGAAACAGGAAATAATAATAATAAACTTTTTAAATGATGTATAAATATTAATCATATAATTAGTGACAAAAACTGGTTTTATAAATATTTTTTTATAATGTATTATATATTTTATTTTTCTTAAACATGAAAGCTTGTATATGCTTCATTACATACATTGTTCCTAATAAAATGAATAATCGTAATAGTGTTTTAAAATCAGATGTAATTATTAAATAATAATAATATATATATATATATATATATATATATATATATATATATATATATATATATATAATTAATAACAAAGGCTGTTTTTATAAATACTTTTAAATATTTCATTGCTTATGTATTTAAATTTTTTTGCTTAGATAATACAGCTGGTGTACACACACACACACACACACACACACACACACACACATATTATTAATATTAAATGATTTTATAAATATTTTTAAATATTCTTTTCTACATTTTATAATCTTTTCAAATCATATGTAAGGATTAATAAAATTATTATTAACAAAGGTTTTTTTTTTATAAATATCCCCCCCCCCTTTTTTTCTTGCTTAAACATGAAAGCTTGTACACTTCATTTCCTCCTTTTTCTGTTCTTAAATTAAATTACTAATCATGAAAGTGTTTTTTAAATTATATATAAATACGAATAATATAATTAATAGCAGAAGTTTTAAAATATGTTTTAAAATATAGTCATTTAAATAAACTCACTATGTTTAAATTTAAATCAGATATAAACAATACTAAACAATTCTATTATTAATAATGAGCTCTGAATCTATAAATATTAAAAATAATAACAAATATATAGAATAATTGTAATCTATTTTAATCCCTTAAAAATAATCATGAAAAATAATAAACACAAGTCTGAGGAACATTTACGGGATTTTTATTTGTGCAGTTTTTTTTTGCCTCTTTGTTATACAGTACGTATATTAACACGTACATATTATATATTCTAAGTTGAAACATTTGAGATGTTTTTGCATGTATAGATCATGTTGAGTGAATTTTTTTATTATTAGAAAATAATGCCAAGCCTGATTATTATTATATCCCGGTTAGTTTTTAAGAAACTCCGCCCACTTTGCTGCCCTGTGTGTTGAAACTTTGTACGCTGGACCGATTGTTACAAATCAAACCAGTCCGTAAATGTTAGGAAAAGAAAATTGTGTATTTATGTGTACGAGTCCCAAACAGACCCGAGCGGCTCGGCCGAGCTCGTGAGCTCTCGTTTCATGGGTGAACGTAACGAGCTAAACGTTCTCACAGAGTTCCACCCTTTTGTAAAAATGCCATGCTGTTTCTGATTTATGTCTACAAGCAAACACAGGCTTGGCAGAGCCGCTCTCGGCCTGTGGTCTGAAAGACGTTACGCATATTTTGAGTGAAATATTAAGTGGAACCGTTTACGCAACAGGATGAGCGGGAGGTGTTTGAGAGAGTTGTGACTTTACAGACCTTTCAGACACCGCAGCTCTCCGTATGTTTCACACTCCCTGCTTTTTAAGATGTGGCTTTAACCTTCATGTAAAATGTAAAACACAGCTTTCGTCTCGTCCGGTTCTGAGATCGATCCGAATGAATAACGGATGTAAAAAAAAATAAAAAATAGAAGAATGTTGTTGGAAAGCTGTGGGGCTGCTGTTTATAATGGCACTAACGTCGTAAAAATCGTTTAACTGCTGAATTGTAAATCTCCGATTTAAAGTAAATCCCGAAGCCGAATTCCTTCTCAGTGCTACAGAAACCCTTCAAGACTCAAAGGCATTGCAGTTTATTAATTATTGCATTTAATAATTCTTTTTATTTCTTTTCACAAAAAACAACACGAATCTGTGTCTGGATTCAGATTTAAGTGAGTTGACTAAAGTGGGTGTGGCCTAAAGTTTCGGTTTGAAAGGTTTTTTAAAGAAACAAATCTTTAGGCCACACCCACCTTTCACTAGGTTCTTTAGGGAACCAAATCTTTAGGCCACACCCACCTTTCACTAGGTTCTTTAGGGAACCAAATCTTTAGGCCACATCCACCTTTCACTAGGTTCTTTAGGGAACCAAATCTTTAGGCCACACCCACCTTTCACAAAGGTTCTTTAGGGAACCAAATCTTTAGGCCACACCCACCTTTCACTAGGTTCTTTAGGGAACCAAATCTTTAGGCCACACCCACCTTTCACAAAGGTTCTTTAGGGAACCAAATCTTTAGGCCACACCCACCTTTCACTAGGTTCTTTAGGGAACTTAATCTTTAGGTCACACCCACCTTTCACTAGGTTCTTTAGGGAACCAAATCTTTAGGCCACACCCACCTTTCACTAGGTTCTTTAAAGAAACAAATCTTTAGGCCACACCCACCTTTCACTAGGTTCTTTAGGGAACCAAATCTTTAGGCCACACCCACCTTTCACAAAGGTTCTTTAGGGAACCAAATCTTTAGGCCACACCCACCTTTCACTAGGTTCTTTAAAGAAACAAATCTTTAGGCCACACCCACCTTTCACTAGGTTCTTTAGGGAACCAAATCTTTAGGCCACACCCACCTTTCACAAAGGTTCTTTAGGGAACCAAAACTTTAGGCCACACCCACCTTTCACTAGGTTCTTTAAAGAAACAAATCTTTAGGCCACACCCACCTTTCACTAGGTTCTTTAGGGAACCAAATCTTTAGGCCACACCCACCTTTCACAAAGGTTCTTTAAGGAACCAAAACTTTAGGCCACACCCACCTTTCACTAGGTTCTTTAGGGAACCAAATCTTTAGGCCACACTCACCTTTCACTAGGTTCTTTAAAGAAACAAATCTTTAGGCCACACCCACCTTTCACTAGGTTCTTTAGGGAACCAAATCTTTAGGCCACACCCACCTTTCACAAAGGTTCTTTAGGGAACCAAATCTTTAGGCCACACCCACCTTTCACTAGGTTCTTTAGGGAACTTAATCTTTAGGCCACACCCACCTTTCACTAGGTTCTTTAGGGAACCAAATCTTTAGGCCACACCCACCTTTCACAAAGGTTCTTTAGGGAACCAAAACTTTAGGCCACACCCACCTTTCACAAAGGTTCTTTAGGGAACCAAAACTTTAGGCCACACCCACCTTTCACCAAAAGTTTCTTCATAGAACCATCACCGCTAAACACAAAGAACCATTGAAGAACCTTTTTGTTTTTGAGAGTGTACACAAGAAAGTGAAAGAAGAATTTCAGTACAAGAAGAGTTCCTGTGTTCAGTGTGTTGTTTTTATTTTTTTAGGAAAGCTCCACTGCACCAGAAGGATTTCGTGACAGATTGAGACACGACTTAAACTGGCCGACGTCCTGATCGGAGCCCTGACTAGTGAGACGCAGGATCCTGAAGCACATCTCCGTTCCCTGTGGATTCGGCTTCACTCTTCACCATCCACACCGTCTGGCTAACGTTCTCCTACTGGCAGATGCATGGTGCCAATACTTCTGGAGGTGAGTGTATACAGAAGACTCAGTGGAGCTTGCATGAATATTTCATTACTTAAATAATAAGTAATATCGATGTGGAATACAACAAGGAACATGAGAGCTGTTGAAGTTGCACAATTTTAATGCGTAAAATCCACAATATTCAGCAAACAGCCTGCTTTACATCATCAGTACAATCTAATTCCAACTGGCAAGATGATTGATGAGGTTTAATCCCAGACGATGAAGATTTCCATCGGAGAAACACAGCACGCTAGAAAGAAACATCTCCTACGTCTAGACCAAACGATTAAAATGTTCGGGATATTCTAGTACCGCAAAATATCAGATAATTCATTTAATAGCTCGACGTTTGTACGATGTTTTCACGGTCTAGTTTTGTCCGTGTCCAGAATGTCCTCGCTACGATGGAAAAAGAAAATGGATGAAGCCAGCCCCAAAAAAAATAAATTAATAAAAAATACCGCAAGAACTGGATGTGGAGCGGTGCGAATAAAAAAAAATGATTCTGATAGAGATAGTAAATATTAAAAATGGCAACGTGTATGAGCAAGTAAAGTGAAGAGAGTCTGGAGTCTGTGCGGTGGGACATGCTGGAGCTATGCTTTCCAAATAAAACATCAACCCCCAGAAGGTCTCAAGAAACTTCAGTCCTAAAAGTGAGCAAAAAAAAAAAATCAGTTGATTCAAACTGATGCTTAATAAGTGCATGGATTCCACACTAATGTCTTAAATGTTAGCTAGCAAATGATCTGGCATGTTAATTAGCAGTCATCAGTTACATACATAAATACACACTATAGCTAATGTGACTAGAAGAACCACCAAATCGTCATAGAAACCGTTGTTTTGATGTTTTAGACAATCACACTCATGAAAGAAAGTGAAAGTGACGAGACATACTGTACGGCTAAGTACGGTGACCCATACTCAGAATTCGTTCTCTGCATTTAACCCATCCAAAGTGCACGCGCACACACACACACACACACACACACACACACACACACACACACCGTGAACCCATCCAAAGTGCGCACACACACACACACACACACACACACACACACACACACACACACACACACACACACACACACCGTGAACACACACACACTGTGAACACACACCCGGAGCAGTTTATGCTGTGGCGCCCGAGGAGCGGTTGGGGGGGTTCGGTGCCTTGCTCAAGGGCACCTCAGTCGTGGCCGGGCCGAGACTCGAACCCACAACCTTAGGGTTACGAGTCAGACTCTCTAACCATTAGGCCACGACTTCCCGATGATGTAATGTCATTAAATCCAAAAACGGTTGGTGACAAATTTCTGTCCTTGTCAGAGCATGTGAGCGCCGCCACCATGCAGCAACATGAACACGATGTGCAGTCTTAACAATGAAGGTTCCAGGAAGAACCAGAAAGGGTTTTCACAGAGAAGAACCATTTTCCCCATAGAACCTTTCACCAAATGGTTCTTAAATGAACCCCATTATTTTAGAAACTTTTGTGTAATCGAACGTTCCATGGATGTTAAAGGTTCTTTAACATCCATGGAAAGGTTTATGTATTTGTTAAAAAAACAACAGAAAATCTAAACATTATTCTGAAATAAAACTGAAGTGAGATTTTCTACCTGTTTTTATCTGTTATTCACATTTTCAGGAAGGCTGCCTATAATTCTAGAGTTAGCTGTAAGAGATTTTCTGACACTTATATGAACTCTAATGTTGTGTAGTGTTTACACTCAAGCTTCTCATAGTTAAATCATCTGCAGCCTTTTTGACCCTTTTCGGCTTCCACTATCCATCGACGGTGTATCGTGTCTGTTTCCTATCAGCACTCTCGTGCACTTCTAATTGGCTCCACCTGTACCTCGTTTTAAGGACTTATTATATAAAGCCTTGGTTTTTCTGCCATCCCTGAACATCTTGCACGTTGTTATTTATTTTTTATAAATCCCCGTCTCGCATTTATGTGTCCTAACGTCCAGCGTTGTCTGGTTTTGACCTTATTTGGTTTTTCACATGCAGCATTGTTTGCTAACAGTCTCTGTGGATTCCTGTGGTTATGGACTCTACCAGTCCAGATTTGTCCTCATTACTCCGAGTCCTAGCGTCCAACTCCGAGGCGTCGGTGAGGTTGACGTCACGAGACGGTTTGACCCTGTAACAGGAGCGTACCACCAGCTGGATGAGGTCTTTGTTGTTCTTCTGAGTGAGAAGACGAATAGAGTATATAGTAGAGTTAAAAAGCAGCGTTGCTATATTTTATGAGTTAACTCAAGAGCTTGGTCAGGCCTGTGTGGCTGAAATAACCTCACAGTGGTAGATAAATCACTCACCCGGGACGAAGAGGGCTATTAGCTCAGGGATTTGTTGATATAATGACTGTTATATAAATCTTTTATTTGACACCCCTCCCCTTCCCGTGTAGATGAAGGTTTCACACGTATGTAGGAGTGAAGTTATGAAGCAGGTTTTTATCCCTGGGGTTCTGAACCTCTGCACTGAAGCAGGATCAGCTCGGCTTTACCGCCGTTAACTCCACATGGCGGTGCTGAACGTCTACAGTGTGAAACCGTGTCAGCGCTGTTAGGATCTTACGGCTAGTCGCTTAGCAACAGACACCCAATCAGGAAGTGAACAGAGCCTCTGTGGCTCACGTCAGGTGAAAACCAGGACGTAGCCGAACGACAGCGAACAAAAACGGCTCGGTAGATAGAGTCGGACGACAAAACACGCCGTGAACGTGACGGAAGTGCGGCGCGCCGTAGCCAGGGGCAAATATGTCACTGTGAGAAATTAGAGCAAGTCGGAGATCGGAGAAGGAACGTCCGGTCTAACACCGGAGACTCCTTCCAAAAATCAGGAAGCTTCACTGACGTCCCCTGAACCTGCCTGAGCTGTTACTATAGAAACTCTGACATATTACAACATGTATAAATGAACATAACACCTCACAACGGTTTAACGATATCCGACGTATTCCGACGATCCGAAGTTTAACGCCGTTTAATAGGAGACGTCGTTCTTAACGGTTTCTGATGCCAATCATCTCCTCATGAGTGAAGGACCAGTTGGTTTCTGGAGGTGTTTAAACTTCATTCATTAAGAGAGCACGATGGAAACCATTAAACCGGTTCAGAACGCCCGTGTCGTCGTCGTCGTCGTCGTTGTTTTTTTTTTTAGACCTACAGAGTGGAGAGTGGAACCGCCGCCGGATTAACCTTATGTTAACGTGAACGTGTTTTAACCGAGATGTACTTTTAACTCTGTAGATGTTAATTAACCGAGTGCCGGAGTGCCACGGCGTGTTCGTACAGATCATGTCCAGAGTTCATACACGGTTCAGCACCAGTGTGTGTGTGTGTGTGTGTGTGTGTGTGAGAGATTTACTCCCCTCCACCTCCTCCACTTTACTCTGGTGATATGAGAGTATTGTCCAGCAAACGCTACATTCACGGTGGCTACAATGTGAGCGAGTGA
>NC_062533.1:17984225-18031725 GCF_022655615.1 Tachysurus fulvidraco
GTTTAGTTTGGTTTAGTTTAGTTTAGTTTAGTTTAGTTTAGTTTAGTTTGGTTTAGTTTGGTTTAGTTTAGTTTAGTTTAGTTTGGTTTAGTTTAGTTTAGTTTAGTTTAGTTTAGTTTAGTTTAGTTTAGTCTGTAGGCCGCCGAGTTGCACACGGCTCTCTGTCAGAAAAACAAACAAGTCCTCGTTTAAGCTGGAGGCAGGTGTGAAATTTCACACCGTGAGTGAGCATCTTCCCAGCAGAGATGTAACGCATCGTGTAACACAACCTCTCGATTTCATTTTCGTAGCCGTGTTACGTCGGCCGTGTCGTCGTCCTGCGCGCTGCAGCTGTGTCGAGGCTGCACTGAGGTTGATTAGCTGACAAAACTGATAGTGTTCTAACTAGAATAACGCACAATACTCTATTCCCTGACCGGTCCTTCTAACAGATCAGCGGAACGACACAAGTGTGTGGTGTGTGTGTGTGTGTGTGTGTGTGTGTGTGTGTGTGTGTGTGTGTGTGTGTGTGTGTGTGTGGTGTACGTGTAATCCGAATCGGCAGTGAAATCCGATCAGGCTCGCCCCAACAGGATGGTTAATTATTCAAAGTGATTTGGCTGAAAACCTGATCATCTTCACGGCTCCAGCAGCAGGCATCGTGAGCGGCGAAGCTTGCCGTGAAACAGCGACGCGGAGAACGTCACGTTTCAGTGCACTGACCACCGTAACCAGAGAACCAGCTCACAAATTCGTTCCAGACGAAGAAAACAGAAATCTACATGACAGCGTCACAGTTTACTCTTTATTCCATTCCCTGGATCGCTCACATCTTCTTACGTTCCTAAAAATCCCATCCAGAATGTGTTCCAAACCTCACGTCACATATCTCCAGCGTTCCCGAGATAGACTTTACATCAAGCGTTCCCTGTCTGATGAGAACCTGCTCTTACAAGGTTCTACACCTTTAAAAGTTCCATTAGATGACAAAGGAAAAATGATGTACACATGATGTACTGCCACAAACACAGAACCCACCTAGAACCACGTGAACCATGCAGAAACTGTAGGGTTCTTTACTTGTTCCTCTTGGAGAAGAAGAACCTTGGTGCAGAGAACTACAGAGTCCTGTACAGATTCTGTACGTGTTGAAGTTAAAGGCTCTGTACAGAACCTTAAAACAGAACGTTTTTTTTTTATCATCAATCATTCAGTGTAGAACCCTTTAAGATAAAACAAAACTTTACAGATCACTTCGAGAGCCCTGAGACTTTACTCACTGTCACACAAACATGCTTTTAACCAAAAAAAATTAAAACGAAGAAAAATACACAGCCAAAAAAATCTGTTACACAAAAAACCTTTTAATAAATAATAATAATAATAAAAATATTTAAAAAAGATGTGAATATAATATTGATGTATTAAACAAACAAACAAACAAACAAACAAACAAACAAATAAATAAACTGAAGAATAAATAAAATGATCTGTTTATCCTGAAGAAGGTTTCTCCTCACTGTTCCTCACTGTCCCTCACTGTCCCTCACTGTCCCTCACTGTCCCTCACTGCACGTAGCATTAACAGAACAGAAAAAGGGGCTGAAGAAGTGCAGAGATCAAACGTCACACGTCACACCTCACACATCACACCTCACACCTCATACCTCACACCTCACACATCACACCTCACACCTCACACATCACACCTCACACATCACACCTCACACGTCACACATCACACCTCACACCTCACACCTCACACATCACACCTCACACATCACACCTCACACCTCACACCTCACACATCACACCTCACTCCTCACACATCACACCTCACACCTCACACATCACACCTCACACCTCACACCTTGCACGTCAAACGTCACACATCACACCTCACACATCACACCTCACACCTCACACCTCACACATCACACCTCACACCTCACACCTCACACATCACACCTCACACATCACACCTCACACCTCACACATCACACCTCACACCTCACACCTCACACGTCAAACGTCACACATCACACCTCACACGTCACACATCACACATCACACCTCACACCTCACACCTCACACGTCACACGTCACACATCACAGGCGTCTGACCATCTGCTCCAGATCTTCTAAATCTAGAGCTCCTCTTACCCCAGAACAGGCCTCTGTTTCATCCCCTACAGAGCTCCAGAGTCACCTCAGACTAAACCTCAGACTAAACCCCAGACTAAACCCCAGACTAAACCTCAGACTAAAGCACAGACTAAAGCACAGACTAAAACTCAGAAAAAACGTCAGACTAAACCCCAGACTAAACCTCAGACTAAACCCCAGACTAAACCCCAGACTAAACCTCAGACTAAAGCACAGACTAAAGCACAGACTAAAACTCAGAAAAAACGTCAGACTAAACCCCAGACTAAACCTCAGACCTCAGACTAAAGCACAGACTAAACCGCAGACTAAACCCCAGACTAAACCTCAGACCTCAGACTAAACCCCAGACCTCAGACTAAATCCCAGACTAAACCTCAGACTTTAGACTAAAGCACAGACCTCAGACTAAAGCACAGACTAAACATCAGACTAAACCCCATACCTCAGACTAAATCCCAGATAAACCTCAGACTAAACCTCAGACTAAACCCCAGACTAAACCTCAGACTAAACCCCAGACCTCAGACTAAACCTCAGACTAAAGCACAGACTAAACCACAGATAAACCTCAGATTAAACGTCAGATTAAACCCCAGACTAAATGTCAGACTAAACCTTATACTAAACCTCAGACTAAACCCCAGACTAAACCATGGACTAAACCTCAGATTAAACCCCAGACTAAACCTCAGACTAAGAATAGAATAGAATAGAGGAGAGGAGAGGAGAGGAGAAGAGAAGAAAGTAGAGGAGAAGAAAGGAGAAGAGAGGAGAGGAGAAGAGAGGAGAGAAGAGGAGAGGAGGTAAGACAGAAGGCAGGGGACAGCGGGGTGTGAGGTTCTTCCCCCAGATCAGTGGTGCTTCTGTTAAAACATCAATTAAAGCCCGGAGTGTGTCACACTGCTCTGTTCCCGTCTCTCCCACTGACTCTCAATTACTTAGTTTAACAGACCTCATGTTGGTACAGTGTGTGTTTGTTGCCAGTTCCGATGCCCCCCGAATCCCAATGCAGCTCTTCATGCCAAAAAGCATCTGTTCAGCTGCCAGTCCCACACTGAGACCTTTCTCCATCAGTCACGTCTTCCTCTGTGTCTCCGTTCCTGAAGACCTGAAAGTCTGTTTGTTTCCTGGAGACAAACTAATTAAATTAAATTACATTGAAATATCAAAGTTCTCCACTTTTACTACTCACAGAAACCGTAAACATAATCAGTTTTTCCCCAAAACTATTCTGAATTTCTATTATTTCTGTAAGTTCCTGGTACGTAATACCTAAAGGATGATTTGTATAAAAGTAACAACAACAACAACAACAACAACAACAACAACAACAACAACAAAGTTGAAAGTTCAGTTCAACAACAAAAAGTTTCTGAAAGTGTTCCCAGTAGAACCCTTAGTTAGTTAGTTCACTAAAAACCTTAAACCATTCAACAAACCATTAGATAACCCATTTAACAGGAACCAAGACAGCTTCTGGTCTATTAAAAGGTTCTCTTTAAGAACCCTATAGCAGAGTGTTGCTCAGTCTGAGGGCAGGCAAGAGCCCTTGATCACCCAGTGAACCCTTAAAGAACCCTTAATGGGTAAAGACTTGAAGAGAGTATAAAGTTGTATACATAACTTTACAATGGAGTGATTATCAATCTAAAAGTGTTCCAAATAGAACCATTTTAGTACACTATTACCCCTTTTCCACCAAGAAAAACATTAACACAGAAAAAAATTAGCCTTAGCATGTAGCTACCTACTATCATGTGTGCTGATAATGTATCATATCGTGGTAAAGTAAAAGTGTATTAAACATTAGTATACTTAAGGTACATTATCAGATGCGCTAACAGTAGCTCCGCCCACAGCCCCGCCCACAGCCCCACCCACAGCCCCTGACACGAGCGGTTCTTAAGTCTAGACCAGCAACATTTTGGTGCTACTTAAGAACCACTTTTCCTGGTTCAGAGCCGGTGCTTTGGCGGTCGAAACAGAAAGGACTGGTTCTAAATTAGGCTCCAAAAGTGCACTCAAACTGCCTCGGTGGAAAAGGAGCAAAACTGCCTCGGTGGAAAGGGGGCAAAACTGTGTCGGTGTAAAAGGGGCTTATGTACCATTCATTGTCCAATGAAACTTTAAATAACCAACTTAAAGAGTGAAGATGACTCTTGAAGGTTCTTTGGTTGTTTCTTTGGAGCAAATGCCTAAGTGAGGTCTATATAGAGCCCAAGAATAGAGTGTTTAGCAACAGTAAGAACCTTTAATTTCTCAGATATTCCTTCAACACTTTCAAGAACCATTGGGATCTGTGAAGACTCGAAGAGGCTACAAAGTGTGAAGATGTTCTGGTTCTTCCTCTTGGTTAAACTGTAAAGATTCTATGTACAGTAGAACCCTACAGCAGAATGCTGATCTATCTGAAAGGGGTTAGGAACCAATAATGGTAGTCCATAGTAAACCCTTAAAGAACCCTTAAAACATGAAGAGTGTATCGTGTCCAAAGCACTAAGACAAGGTGTATACACTGTTTTTTTTTTTATTTATTTTTTTTTTAGTTCCTCTATGGCAGACTTGATCTATGTGGGTTCTACAGTATGTAAAACCCTACAGCAGGGTGCTTCTCAATATGAATGAGGTTAAGAACCCTTACCTACTCTTATTCTTAAGAACTCTTATGGAACCCTTAAAATGTAAAGACTTGAAGAGTGTACGCAGAATAAAGACAGTTCTTAAGAAGTTTTTTTAGAAGTTGTTCTTCTGGAGTAAATGTCTATTTAGGTTCTATGTAGAACACAGCAGTGTTTATCAATATGAAGGAGGCCAAGAACATTTAAGTACTTATGCCTCTTTTCCACCGGAAAGAACCGGGTGCTGGTTCAGAACTAGCGCTAGTGCTGGTTCACTGGCGAACCTTCTAAGAACCGGTTTGCCTTTCCACCGGCTAGAGAGCCATCACAGCGCCGAGTGTGACGTCACTGTATACGTGTCACGTGTCTCAGCGACATTAGCGCAGCAGCGACAAACACAAACACGACAACAATGGCGGATGTTGCTTTACTGTTAATGCTCATGGCTTTGTGAACCTACATCGGCATCCAAACGCGGCGAATAAAACGTGTACGTGCGGCTCCGTGTAATCTGTATAAACGGAGGTTGTGATCGATAAAGTACATAACACAGAAAAAAATTTAGCCTTAGCATGTAGCTACCTACTGTCATGTGTGCTGATAATGTATCATATCGCGGTAAAGTAAAAGTGTATTAAACATTAGTATACTTAAGGTACATTATCAAAGGCGCTAACAGTAGCCCCGCCCACAGCCCCTGACGCGAGCGGTTCTTAAGTCTAGACCAGCAACGTTTTGGTGCTACTTAAGAACCACTTTTCCTGGTTCGGAGCCGGTGCTTTGGCGGTCGAAACAGAAAGAACTGGTTCTAAATTAGGCTCCGAACCTGCACTCAAACTGCCTCGGTGGAAAAGGGGCAATAAAGCATTAAAGAACTTTTAAGGAACCCTGAAATACTGTGAAATAATTTAAAGTACTATGTTTTTGCTGTTTATCAGTAAAATAACAAGTGAGAAAGATAAAACAGAGTCGCTGGTGAAGGTCTGAGGATTTCTCACAGATTTCTCACGGATTTCTCACAAGAACGAATGCAACTATTACTGTAGCAGATTAAAAAGTACATGTTGTCCTTTAATAGATAAAAATTGTCCTTTTCCTTTTTGTCATAGAAGAAAAATGAAACACTGCAGGATTAAAGGAACATAGAGAGTTTTATTCCTTTAGTCATTTCTGCCTGTTCTTTTGTAGGGTGCCATTAATTTTGCACTGCACATTGAGAGTGAAATAAAAAGCAGAACTGGTGTCCAGCTCTGGGAACAGATCCACACTGCGGGTCTGAGGGGACAGAGTAAGTGAAACAGAAAGGCAATCATTATTTATCTGGTGTTATAAAGGTATAAAATAGCAGGGCTGTAAAAGACGCTGTGTAATGAAACACGTGTTTAACTTTCCATCACCGACACAATGGTGTCACAACCTTCTGTTTGTTTCTGTCCATTAAGTGTGAGAGACGAACACGTGGGTTGTATAACGTGAGCGAGGCTTCGCAGGAGAAAGCCATTCGACTCGGTAAAAAGACCATAAAAGAAATGGAGTGTGTCTACATGATGGACTTTACATTAGGACACGTTACCTGGTATATTGCGTTTCTGTCGGAGTTGTGAATGAAACAAAAACAAACAAAAACAAACATCTCATGTGGTGCTTTATTTTAATTTGTGTGGGAATGTTTAATGATTCCAGACAATGAGATTACATATGTCATAAATGTGGTCCTCACTCCATAACGTCCTCCTCACTTCATAACATCCTCCTCACTCCATAACGTCCTCCTCACTCCATAACCTCCTCCTCATTTTATAACCTCCTCCTCACTTCGTAACGTCCTCCTCACTTCATAACATCCTCCTCACTCCATAACGTCCTCCTCACTCCATAACCTCCTCCTCATTTTATAACCTCCTCCTCACTTCGTAACGTCCTCCTCACTTCATAACATCCTCCTCACTCCATAACGTCCTCATCACTCCTCCGGGTACTCCGGTTTCCTCCCCCGGTCCAAAGACATGCATGGTAGGTTGATTGGCATCTCTGGGAAATTGTCTGTAGTGTGTGAGTGTGTGAGTGAATGAGTGTGTGTGTGTGTGCCCTGTGATGGGTTGGCACTCCGTCCAGGGTGTATCCTGGCTCGATGCCCGATGACGCCTGAGATAGGCACAGGCTCCCCGTGACCCGAGAAGTTCAGATAAGCGGTAGAAGATGAATGGATGAGTGAATGAATATTTGACATAATTGAAAGCTTAAAGAACCAGATGAGAATTATATTTTTAATTTAATTTAATTTAGGGTAGATTTTAATTCTGTGACTGTAAACATGACATAAATATCACTCGGATCATTAAAAAAATATATAAAAAAAATAAAATAAACAAATCAGTTATTGTTAAGTACAGTTAAGTTATAGTTCATTCATTTTATAAATATGCCATGAGAATTATTATTAATCTACAAACACTCCTGAACCCTAAAGTACAGAACCCTAGGGCTCTATACAGAACCCTGAGAAACCCTGTTCTATCTAAATGTCATCTCCGTGAGTGAGCCGTTACTATAGAAACAATAGATGACAAGCTTTGCGATGTCGTTTTTTTTTTTTTTTTTTTTTTACTGTTTAACGTTTATTATAAATGTACTAATAAAACTGACTATTTTAGTCAGCTGACTTTCTGCATCTTTTCTGCGAGATGCCGTCTGCCTTCCTTCATGCTGACTGAGACATTTTAATCAGTTTAGTGTAAACCGTGCGGTGGAGTGTGTTTATCCAGGACGGAAAGGAATCTGAGGCATCTACTCTTAAGTTCGGTTCTCATTTTAGTGCAAACTGGAAGTAAAGCAAGAGGGAAAAAAGAGGGGAAAATGAGGAAGGAAAAGGAATAAATGAATAAGTCCTACATAATAATAACACACAGCACTAATTCTGCCGCCTGGGTTGGCTTTACAGATGGCGTGCGGCGTCTCCAGATCGTCTTCCGCTGATGTTTAATGGAGGCGAGACCTCAGCACTTTCCCTGCCACATTCTGTCACGCCTATTATCACTTGTAATTAAGAGGCGCTGCAGTCCTCGAGGGAGCGACGCTCATCACGTTCCATTAACACAACCTGGAACCTGACGCTGGCCCGGACATGTGTGTGTGTGTGTGTGTGTGTGTGTGTGTGTGTGTGTGTGTGAGAGAGAGAGAGATGGCCTCAGGTGGGATCATTAGGCCCTGAGCTGAGCCTCGCTCACCAATCTGCACAAACATCATGATGATGATGACGAGGATGATGATGATTATTATGATAATGACAAGGATGATAATGATAAGGATGATGGGGATTATAATAAGGATGATGATGATGATGATGATGAGAAGTAGGAGGAGGATGAGGAGGTTGATGATGAAGAGGAGGGGACGTGTCAGAATGGCTTATCACGAGGGCTGGTTTTTATTCCATCTCTTTTTTTTTCTAGAGTTTTACTATTAACTCACTACGTGTGTGATACAAACTCTAAACTAGTGCTAATACCTGGATCCCATCAGATAACAACATTTAGACCAAAAGGATCCCGACCAGAAGGTTTTCGAAGGTTTCTTCGAAGGTTCGTCGGGTGACTAAAGGTTACTTAATTTCTCGAACAGTTTTACATGCGATTGTTCTTTAAGAAGCCCTTTATGAACCCAATGACTGGGTTGTTGCACTTATCTGTCAGGAAAACCACACCATGATCTCAGCTACCGTGTAGAATCATTCAGGGTTCCCCAGAAGGACAACCGAAGAACGTTTAGGAAAGCTTGCACTCCCTGATAGTGTAACACAAGGGTCATTTATCTGGAAACATCTTCACAAAAAACAAAACTTTACTTGCAAGTGTAGAGTTCTACAGTACATAGAACCCTTAAACCCTTAAGCTCTCAGCAAGGGCGTCGATTTGGGTAGGTAGGGACGGTAAGGACATGTCCCCACCAATATCCAGGGAACACTCAATTGTCCCTAGCGATAATTCGACCAAGCCTATATATATTTATACATAACCACTGTTATCCGTCTGTGTCTTGTGCTTTTTTACTTATTTCATTTAACATTTATCCAGGAATTATTAAATAAGATGAAAATATTTTACAACGGCGGTCTGTAAAAAAATAACACAACTAGTGGGACACAAACGGTTAACAGATTTACCTCCTGCAATGAATCCCGCCTCTGTAACTCACCTCTCCAAAATGATTGGCCTTTGCCTTTTTTGAGTCCCGCCTCTCTAACCCACGTCGCTGTTTGATTGGCTTTGTCTTTCTCGCTAATGTGTTGAGGTCGGAGGCTGCGGCTAGATTCCGTTGTATGAAGCAATATGCAACGTGATTATGCAGGTTACCGTTATGTGAGTAAGAAAGTATTCTTATAACAACAGTTTTATGCACAAAATACGGGGAATGTTGTCCCCACCAATGTCAAATAAATTATGTCCCCACCAATGTCAAATAAATTATGTCCCCACCAATGTCAAATAAATTATGTCCCCACCAATGTCAAATAAATTATGTCCCCACCAATGTCAAATAAATTATGTCCCCACCAATGTCAAAATCAAACTTTCGGCATTGGCTCTCAGCTAGGCTACTACTCTATGGTTCTTTCCCGAGTCAATAACTCCTGAGCTAAACGCTGTTACTACACAAAACACGGTTGTAGCTGCCTCTCTACATCACTACGATAGAAAAGAGGTGTTATTTGTGTAGTAACAGCGTTTAGCTCAGGAGTTATTGACTCGGGAAACTCCAACCTGTGAATATGTGGCCGACTTCCTGCTCCTTCAGTTCTCTCCAGCGCTGGAAAGCTGATCCTATATTAACACGTCCTACTTCTTGTCCTTATCGTAAGTCTTTCTTCTCTTTCTTTCTTTGTTTTTATCCTCCATGTCAATGTTAAAACTGCTTTCTGCTAATGTCACACACACACACCGAACACTCTCTCCGCCCATATCGACAAGACACGCCCCTTTCTGCTCATTGGCTACACGTTTGTTTTGATTTTTGTTTATTATTCGGCCAGACTCGGTTTTCTGAAGCATTTCACAAAAATCCGAGACCCTGCATTTAACGACTGTCGACAGAGAATGAGGGGCGCTTGCTGTTCTTGACTACATGTCAATGCAGTGGCAAGGCATTCTGGGATTTGTAGTATTAGCGGAACATGCAGCTAGCCAGCTATAATGCACATTTGATATGATCTTGCGGGCCAAATATAATTACACCGAGGGCCAAAGTGTGAAGCCGACATATGGACACAGAGAGACAGAGAGAGAGAGAGAGAGAGAGAGAGAGAGAGAGAGAGAGAGAGAGAGACAGACAGACAGACAGACACAGAGAGACAGACATAGAGAGACAGACACAGAGAGACAGAGAGAGAGAGAGAGAGAGAGAGAGAGAGAGACAGACAGACAGACAGACAGACACAGAGAGACAGGGTGACAGAGAGAGAGACAGACACAGAGAGACAGAGAGAGAGAGACAGACAGAGAGAGACAGATACAGAGAGACAGAGAGAGAGAGACACAGAGAGACAGAGTGACAGAGAGAGAGAGAGACAGACACAGAGAGACAGAGAGAGAGAGAGAGAGAGAGACAGACACAGAGAGACAGAGAGAGAGAGAGAGAGAGAGAGAGAGAGAGAGAGAGACAGAGAGACAGAGTGACAGAGAGAGCGAGAGACAGACACAGAGAGACAGAGAGAGAGAGAGAGAGAGACAGACACAGAGAGACAGACACAGAGAGACAGAAAGAGAGAGAGACAGACACAGAGAGACAGAGAGAGAGAGAGACAGACACAGAGAGACAGACACAGAGAGACAGACGCAGAGAGACAGAGAGAGAGAGACACAGAGTGACAGAGAGAGAGAGACAGAGAGAGAGAGAGAGACAGAGAGAGAGAGAGACAGACACAGAGAGACAGAGAGAGAGAGAGACAGACACAGAGAGACAGACACAGAGAGACAGAGAGAGAGAGAGAGAGAGACACAGAGAGACAGAGAGAGAGAGACAGAGAGAGAGAGAGACAGACACAGAGAGACAGAGAGAGAGACACAGAGAGAGAGAGACAGAGAGAGAGAGAGACAGACACAGGGAGACAGAGAGAGAGAGAGACAGACACAGGGAGACAGAGAGAGAGAGACAGACACAGAGAGACAGAGAGAGAGAGAGACAGACACAGAGAGACAGACGCAGAGAGACAGAGAGAGAGAGAGAGAGACACAGAGTGACAGAGAGAGAGAGAGAGACAGACACAGAGAGACAGAGAGAGAGAGACAGAGAGAGAGAGAGACAGACACAGAGAGACAGAGAGAGAGAGACAGAGAGAGAGAGAGACAGACACAGAAAGACAGAGAGAGAGAGACAGAGAGAGAGAGAGACAGACACAGAAAGACAGAGAGAGAGAGACAGAGAGAGAGAGAGACAGACACAGAAAGACAGAGAGAGAGAG
Organism: Tachysurus fulvidraco; assembly: GCF_022655615.1. Classification (NCBI taxonomy): domain Eukaryota; kingdom Metazoa; phylum Chordata; class Actinopteri; order Siluriformes; family Bagridae; genus Tachysurus; species Tachysurus fulvidraco. The sequence goes on from NC_062533.1 coordinate 17,995,449, forward strand.
ACAGAGAGAGAGAGAGACAGACACAGGGAGACAGAGAGAGAAAGCGGTGTAATTATATTTGGCCCGTGAGATCATATCAAGTGTGCATTACAGCCGGCTAGCCAGAGTTTGACACCCCTGTTCTACAACGATACATTAATGGATCCCTTCATGTTTTTTTTTATTATTTATTCGTTTATTTTGCTTGCTTTGTGTTTCATTTGTGTCTCTTTTCGAGTGGAGTTTAATGAGAACTGTAATGTTCCGGTTCTGGCTGTGTGTGTGGTGTAGTTTTGGTAGAACTGCGGTGGTACATGTGAAGGGTTCCTGCGGTTCATCAGGCGTATTTTTGTCTGTGTGAGGTGAAGCGCTCAGGGTGGAGTTTAAAGTGAAGCAGGAGTGTGAGTCTCCTACACGGCGAGTGTGTGTTAGCAGGGACGGTGTGGGACCTCCTACTCTCCTTGTGTTCGGTACTTAATTAGTGCAGCATCCTGTCGGATTTCCGTTTGTCCCGAACCACGTGGTTTTTTTGACCGGACCGAATCAGTAAGGTATTCGATACACGTGTACATGCAGAACAAACTCCACTATTATTCTTACTGCAGGTGAAATAATACAGAAAGATTATTTCCCGTGTCCTCGGTGGCGTTTTCTCGTCTCCAGATGTTCGTCTTGTCACATTTCGTCTCACTCGTTTTACACGACAGCGACACTTTTACACAAATTCCCGTGACTTTTCGTTCCTTCAGACAGTGACCCGTTCTAAAAAAAGCTGCATAACAATGTGGTGTTGTGGGTTTTTTTTTGTTTTTGTTTTTTCCATATTTCCCAGACTGATCGTTTTCCCTGTTATCTCTGCGCAGAGAAAAAACACACCTCGACAAAACAGAAGGTGTGCCTTGTTTTCCAGGAAACCGATCAAAGCCTTCCTCTTCTCACGGATCAAAACGCCACAGAGAGATATTTATTGCTGTGTTTGGCGCTCGAGCCGACACGTCCACGTCGGGTCTCTGAGAGAGAGAGGGAGAGTGTGTGTGTGTGTGGGGGGGGGGGCAGATAAAAACAGCAGTTCCTCTGTTCTTGGCTGTAGGTTCACACAGATTTACTCCATTCACATTTTTTCACAGGTTCGCACCACCAGCTGGTCGTACATATACTCCTCTAGCGTTCTGCTAGCGTTCTGCTGGCGTTCTGCTAGCGTTCTGCTGGCGTTCTGCTAGCGTTCTGCTAGCGTTCTGCTAGCGTTCTGCTAGCGTTCTGCTAGCGTTCTGCTAGGTGCTGCGTCACGTAACGTCTTAATCCTTCTTCTCAAAGTTTTCGCTCTTGGGAAAAGACTGACACGGGAACGGTGATGTCACTGCGGACATGTGAATAATGTGGATGGAAAGAAAACACAAATAAAACGATGAGATATTGTCGAGTTTATGTGTTATGTGTGTTTCTCTCTCTCTCTCTCTCTCTGTGTCTGTCTCTCTGTCTCTCTGTCTCTGTCTCTCTGTCTCTCTCTCTCTCTGTGTCTGTCTCTCTGTGTCTGTCTCTCTGTGTCTCTCTCTCTCTCTCTCTCTCTCTCTCTCTCTGTCTCTCTCTCTCTCTCTGTCTCTCTGTCTTTCTGTGTCTGTCTCTCTGTCTCTCTCTCTCTGTCTCTCTCTCTCTCTCTCTCTCTCTCTCTCTCTCTCTCTCTCTCTCTGTGTCTGTCTCTCTGTGTCCGTCTCTCTCTCTCTCTCTCTCTCTCTCTCTCTCTCTCTCTCTCTCTCTCTCTCTCTCTCTCTCTCCACACACACACACACACACACGTACACGTACGTCCGCATGAACAAACACTCTTTCTGGCACCACAAAAGGCACATTTATCACCATGGTGACAATCCACAGAGAACAATACCCACTTTTGGGAAGCGGAAGGTCTTCTGTGGCAGATATCATGCTTGGAATATGTTGGGTTTCCTCACCAAGGCCAACATGATTCAGTCCAACCAAAACCCAATCATGTTGATTAACGGCCCCGGGGCTCTCTCACGGTTATTACAAAAACAGACTACTGACTAATACGAGTGAGAGATCTAACACCCGACATATGGACCCGTCCTATTCATACCAGGAGCACGGCGACTCCTGAGACCGCCGATCGTTACTCTGACATGTGCTGGAATATTTCAGATATTACATCACGGGGTAAGTTCCCTGTACTCAGGGTCGGCTTAGGAGCTTTCTAAAGAGGATTTTATTAAAGCTGGGATTGTTAAGATTACCTGTGAGGTGGATTTGACTCCTGGGCTCCTGAATAGTGTTCATTACAGAAGTCTCTTCAGTATTAAATCCACCTTACTGAGGACGACAGCAGAGCATCGGTGTGTCCCTTTTCAGCGTGTTTGTGTGAGTTTTATCTAAATGATGGTGAGGCCACTTCCCATGGCATGTACCGAGTTTCCCCGGGTCATCAAACTCCATCCACAACCCTCCGCCCGGACGCTGTGGGCTTTCTGATGGCCGCCGTGTTCCTGCTGTCCCGCTTCACCCTCTCCCAGCTCTCATTCCCTCCTGCACCTCCCTCGCCTACGTCGCTCTATTTATTCAGCCACATCCTCCATCACTCCATCCCAGAAAAACCCAAATCACATGTTCCCTCCTTCCCTCCATCCATTCCTCACCTCCTCCGCCTCCTCCACCACCGTTAACGAGGAGAAACTTCACACATCAGCACATAAGGTCACCGAGATCTGACATCCAGTTATGCTTTAATGACTGGAGAGGAATGGGAATCCTGGATTCTGATTGGTCGGTAGGTCTGACGGCCGCAGGTCTGTTCTAACGCGTTATCGTTTCTATAGTAACAGATCATTCACATAGACTTCCATTTTAAGAGGCAGAGGTGAAGCTGTGACTAGGATGAAAACGTTCCACGACATCATCATCATCATCATCACCATCATCATCATCATCATCGTGTTCCATTTCTCTGTATCGTGAAAAGATGCTGGTGATGGAACTAATGTTTATAGCTGCTATTATGTAAGGAATAACAGGAACTCATTTGCTTTGTGAATGTTCCACACCATTAAAGTTTAGTAACTATAAACATACGATATATATATATATATTTTATTGGCAAATTTATCTTTCATAAGAGGAATAAAGCACTTTAGGACACACTGTTTACATTTAGGGTGCACGGGGGCTTAGTGGTTAGCACGTTCGCCTCACACCTCCAGGGTCGGGGGTTCGATTCCCGCCTCCACCTTGTGTGTGTGGAGTTTGTATGTTCTTCCCATGCCTCGGGGGTTTCCTCCGGGCACTTCGGTTTCCTCCCCCGGTCCAAAGACATGCATGGTAGGTTGATTGGCATCTCTGGAAAATTGTCCGTAGTGTGTGAGTGTGTGAGTGAATGAGAGTGTGTGTGTGCCCTGTGATGGGTTGGCACTCCGTCCAGGGTGTATCCTGCCTCGGTGCCCGATGACGCCTGAGATAGGCACAGGCTCCCCGTGACGCGAGAAGTTCGGATAAGCGGTAGAAGATGAATGAATGAATGTTTACGTTTAAAGAACATAACGTTTAAAGAACATGGTTCCTAGCATGCTAGCTAGCCTGCTAAGAATAAACAAAGCACGAAGCAAATGGAAATAAAGAGACACAAATAAAACTATTCTCTCTCAGATGTTTGGGTTTAATTTATAATCATTGATGATGTCTGGCTATTTTATCAGGTGTTGTGCTTATTACAGTATACGATGCTAACATCAACATGGTGCTGAGACAATTTGCTGCTTTAACATCTAAACAATCGTCGAACGAAAACTGTGAGCTCGAGTCTCAGATGGAAAACTCAAATCTGTGGCATCAAATATTAGCATCAGACAACGTACCGCCAAAAAGAACAAAGCTATCATTCCATCTGCTTCTCCTGCTACTGAGGAGTCACCAGCATTCGTTTCTTTTATTCTGCGATGAGATAACGTCCATGTCCTCGTACCTTCAGGAGCGCAGCACCATGGTGGCCTCGGTGGAAACAAGAGCTCTGATTAGCCAAGAGAAGAAGCTAATCTCCTGCATGGTGGCTCTTGAGGGTGGGGGTGGGGGGTCGGGGGGACTTCATATCTGCTCAAGTGGTCGTCATTATCAGGCCCCCAATCAGACGCGTAATCAGTGGACGACAAGAATGACAGCCAGACTTCATTCTGTTATAGGCCATGTGCAAGGAAACATGAACAGCACCACCTCACCCTCCTCTACACACCCACCCCAGGCACACCACTTCCAGGAGGCTCGGTCAAACGGTCACCTTGTTAAAGAGATGAACGAATGTAGCTACATGTTAGATACATAGATGGATAGAGAGAGAGAGAGAGAGAGAGAGAGAGAGAGAGAGAGAGAGAGAGAGAGAGAGAGAGAAAATGGAGGAAGAATGAACTTGGAGAGTGATGGAGGTAATTAAAGAAAGAGAAATTTGGGAATAAGCACGAAGTGGGGGGTGGATAAATGAAGGAAGAAAGAGAGAGAAAGACAGAGAGAGAGAGAGAGAGAGAGAGAGAGAGAGAGAGATAAAGAGAGAGAGAGAGAGAGAGAGAGAGAGAGAGAGAGAGAGGCTGGTCTGCACCCCTCGGATAACAACGCTCTAATTAATAGGTTATGAAAGCAGATGGAGGATGCGGGATGTCAGGGTCATTAAACTGCCTCCCTGTTTAAACCCCCCCGTTTTCCCCCTGACACACACACACACACACACAACTCTGCCTACAACCACCCACCCGCCCACATCCACCTCCTTGCCATTCGTTAGAAAACAGACTCGCTCTCGGCAGAATAAAAGACAAAACAGGGTTGGTGAGGAGTGGAGGCTCCACCAGAGGAGCTCAAGGTCCAGTCTCTGGTGACATGCACATTATCCAGAGACCCAGATCCAGCAGGACCACCAGAGAGCAGGCAGTTCCTCAAAAAAAAAAAAAAAAAATACAAGCCTCTTCCTCAAAAATACCCTTTCTACACCAGCCACAATCAGTTTGTCTGAGGAACGTGACACTAAACACACCCACTTTAGGTTATACTTTTCATGTCTCACACACTCATGTTCAGCCACTTACTGTAAGATCACGTCTCACAGGTTGCCAGATCTTTCTTCAGTACAAGCGTCCAAGACAGGGGCATTGCTTTCCCCAAGCGTCCTTTAGACCTCACGCACTCGAGGCCTATAAACCAAGTGGAAATATGTGGATAGAAAATAGGGACAAGAGAAAAGATTTGTTTTAATTTAACAGTAATGAGTTTACGGTTCTGGTTTATGGGTCTTAATAGAACCTTCTATATACAGTAGAAGCTATGACCTGAAGAACCCTATAGAACAGAAGACTATAGGAAGACTGATATTAGGTGGAGCAGAGCAGTAAAACAAGTCATGAGCAATGGGTTCTTGAGGAACCTTGTACAGTCTGAGATGGAACCATGCTTTAGTTTTTCTGACTGTAGATATTGTATTATTCTGTCTTTTATTCTGTAGCTGAACTCGAGGAACGATATTTTAACCCACTGTGATAATAAGGAGTGACGTGACTTAACCCCGTTATCGCTTCAGGGCGTCTGGTGCTCGCGGCCTCGCCGGCTCTTGTCTCTTAAGATCAGGAAGGTGGAACCCAAGCTTCGTTCCCTCAAGCCCTGCCGCCAGCAGGCTCATATATCCCCAAACACTGAGAGTCCTGATGGCGAGCGGACACCCAATCTGCTGGCGGCTGCTCGGACGGAGACCGGCATGTCCTCTCGTGTCCAGTGTGGACACCGAAACCTGGCGTCTGAGTGCTGGGGGAGGGGAAAGCAGTCAGTCTGGAAAATTCTATGGAAAACTCGGTCACTGTTTTTTTTTCCGTCCGCGTCTCTGATGACCTTTGGCACTCGCTTTGGTGTCATGCCTTCTCTTTCGCTTTCTCCATTTCACTACTCATCTTTTGTCTCTTTCTCTTTCTCTCTAGCAGTGTGCCTTTCTCTTTTCTTTTTCTCTTTGCTCTCGGTTTATTTACTTTGTTATTTTTTTAACTCGCTCTCTGGAACGTGAAAGCGGGCCACCAGTGCAGCTCTTCATCTCCATCTGAGTCTCGCAGGATTCGCAGTTAGGAAATGAACCGAGAAATTCTGCACTCTGCCAAAGAAGCTCTCTCTCTCTCTCTCTTTCTCTCTCTCTCTTTTCTCTTTCTTTTCTTCTCTCCTTAACCACACAAAGTGCCTCATCAGCAGGGTTGCCAGCTCTGACTAAAGCAGCTCATTACCAATAAAGAAATATGAAAAAAATGATAAATATTCCGCTCCTCATGTGACAAGACTAAGTACGGCAATATCACATAATGCTAAATGTGCAATAAAAAGAAGTGCACCAACAAAGAAGTGATGAACGGAAGAAAAATCGTATCATTAATATCAGGAGGAAGTGAAGAAAACAGTGTGCAGTAAGTAAAGATGATGAAACTCAGAACCCTTTAGGGGGAAACCTGAAGAGCCTGAAGTACTATTAGGGAAATGTAAAAAATAATCAGTGTAGCAACAATAACACAACAAATAAACCTTTGTAGCAACAAACTAAAATAAGAAAGATCTTTCCAACGAAAAGGAACTAAAAGACGTACAAAACAAACTTAGACCCAATGAAGTTCCAGAAACACAACAAAATTGTTAAAGAATGACATTTTTTCCCAAATTCATGGTTACCTTTAGTGTGGGCGTGGCTACCTTTAGTTTACAGACATGTTACCTTTAGTGTGGGCGTGGCTACCTTTAGTTTACAGACATGTTACCTTTAGTGTGGGTGTGGCTACCTTTAGTTTACAGACATGTTACCTTTAGTGTGGGTGTGGCTACCTTTAGTTTACAGACATGTTACCTTTAGTGTGGGTGTGGCTACCTTTAGTTTACAGACATGATACCTTTAGTGTGGGTGTGGCTACCTTTAGTTTACAGACATGTTACCTTTAGTGTGGGCGTGGCTACCTTTAGTTTACAGACGTATTACCTTTAGTGTGGGTGTGGCTACCTTTAGTTTACAGACATGATACCTTTAGTGTGGGTGTGGCTACCTTTAGTTTACAGACATGTTACCTTTAGTGTGGGCGTGGCTACCTTTAGTTTACAGACATTTTACCTTTAGTGTGGGTGTGGTTACCTTTAGTTTACAGACATGTTACCTTTAGTGTGGGTGTGGCTACCTTTAGTTTACAGACATGTTACCTTTAGTGTGGGCGTGGCTACCTTTAGTTTACAGACATGATACCTTTAGTGTGGGCGTGGCTACCTTTAGTTTACAGACATGTTACCTTTAGTGTGGGCGTGGCTACCTTTAGTTTACAGACATGTTACCTTTAGTGTGGGCGTGGCTACCTTTAGTTTACAGACATGTTACCTTTAGTGTGGGCGTGGCTACCTTTAGTTTACAGACATGATACCTTTAGTGTGGGCGTGGCTACCTTTAGTTTACAGACATGTTACCTTTAGTGTGGGCGTGGCTACCTTTAGTTTACAGACATGTTACCTTTAGTGTGGGCGTGGCTACCTTTAGTTTACAGATATGTTACCTTTAGTGTGGGTGTGGCTACCTTTAGTTTACAGACATGATACCTTTAGTGTGGGCGTGGCTACCTTTAGTTTACAGACATGTTACCTTTAGTGTGGGTGTGGCTACCTTTAGTTTACAGACATGTTACCTTTAGTGTGGGCGTGGCTACCTTTAGTTTACAGAGATGTTACCTTTAGTGTGGGCGTGGCTACCTTTAGTTTACAGACATGTTACCTTTAGTGTGGGCGTGGCTACCTTTAGTTTACAGACATGTTACCTTTAGTGTGGGCGTGGCTACCTTTAGTTTACAGACGTATTACCTTTAGTGTGGGCGTTGCTACCTTTAGTTTACAGACATGATACCTTTAGTGTGGGTGTGGCTACCTTTAGTTTACAGACATGTTACCTTTAGTGTGGGTGTGGCTACCTTTAGTTTACAGACATGATACCTTTAGTGTGGGTGTGTCTCCCTTTAGTTTACAGACATGTTACCTTTAGTGTGGGCGTGGCTACCTTTAGTTTACAGACGTATTACCTTTAGTGTGGGCGTTGCTACCTTTAGTTTACAGACATGTTACCTTTAGTGTGGGTGTGGCTACCTTTAGTTTACAGACATGATACCTTTAGTGTGGGTGTGGCTACCTTTAGTTTACAGAGATGTTACCTTTAGTGGGGGCGTGGCTACCTTTAGTTTACAGACATGTTACCTTTAGTGTGGGTGTGGCTACCTTTAGTTTACAGATGTATTACCTTTAGTGTGGGCGTGGCTACCTTTAGTTTACAGACATGATACCTTTAGTGTGGGTGTGGCTACCTTTAGTTTACAGAGATGTTACCTTTAGTGGGGGCGTGGTTACCTTTAGTTTACAGACATGTTACCTTTAGTGTGGGCGTGGCTACCTTTAGTTTACAGACATGTTACCTTTAGTGTGGGCGTGGCTACCTTTAGTTTACAGACGTGTTACCATTAGTGTGGGTGTGGCTACCTTTAGTTTACAGACATGTTACCTTTAGTGTGGGCGTGGCTACCTTTAGTTTACAGAGATGTTACCTTTAGTGGGGGCGTGGCTACCTTTAGTTTACAGACACATTACCTTTAGTGTGGGTGTGGCTACCTTTAGTTTACAGAGATGTTACCTTTGGTAGGGGCGTGGCTACCTTTAGTTTACAGACGTGTTACCATTAGTGTGGGTGTGGCTACCTGTAGTTTACAGACGTGTTACCATTAGTGTGGGTGTGGCTACCTTTAGTTTACAGATGTGTTACCATTAGTGGGGGCGTGGCTACCTTTAGTTTACAGATGTGTTACCATTAGTGGGGGCGTGGCTACCTTTAGTTTACATATGTGTTACCATTAGTGGGGGCGTGGCTACCTTTAGTTTACATATGTGTTACCATTAGTGGGGGCGTGGCTAACTTTAGTTTACATATGTGTTACCATTAGTGGGGGCGTGGCTAACTTTAGTTTACATATGTGTTACCATTAGTGGGGGTGTGGCTACCTTTAGTTTACATATGTGTTACCATTAGTGGGGGCGTGGCTAACTTTAGTTTACATATGTGTTACCATTAGTGGGGGCGTGGCTAACTTTAGTTTACATATGTGTTACCATTAGTGGGGGCGTGGCTAACTTTAGTTTACATATGTGTTACCATTAGTGGGGGCGTGGCTAACTTTAGTTTACATATGTGTTACCATTAGTGGGGGTGTGGCTACCTTTAGTTTACATATGTGTTACCATTAGTGTGGGCGTGGCTACCTTTAGTTTACATATGTGTTACCATTAGTGGGGGTGTGGCTACCTTTAGTTTACATATGTGTTACCATTAGTGTGGGCATGGCTACCTTTAGTTTACAGACATGTTACCATTAGTGTGGGCGTGGCTACCTTTAGTTTACAGACACGTTACCTTTAGTGTGGGCGTGGCTACCTTTAGTTTACAGACATGTTACCATTAGTGTGGGCGTGGCTACCTTTAGTTTACAGACACGTTACCTTTAGTGTGGGCGTGGCTACCTTTAGTTTACAGACATGTTACCTTTAGTGTGGGTGTGGCTACCTTTAGTTTACAGACATGTTACCTTTAGTGTGGGCGTGGCTACCTTTAGTTTACAGAGATGTTACCTTTAGTGTGGGCGTGGCTACCTTTAGTTTACAGACATGTTACCATTAGTGTGGGCGTGGCTACCTTTAGTTTACAGACATGTTACCTTTAGTGTGGGCGTGGCTATCTTTAACTAACATGTTACCTTTAGAATGGAGTCCCCGAGTCTGTCTGAGGTTCTATGGGTTTTCCCACCTTTCAGAAGCATGTCAGTAGTGCCTCGTTTCCACCAGAAAGAACCGGCTGCAGGTTCAGAGCTGGTGCTGGTGCTGGTGCTGGTTCCACTGGCGAGCCTTCTAAGAACCGCTTTGCCTTCCCATGGGCTAGAGAGCGTCACAGAGCCACATCTTATTGTATATAATGTTACACAGCGACGTTAGCGCAGCAGCAGCAAACACAAACACATCAACAATGGCGCATGTTGCTTTACTGTTAATGCTCATGGCTTTGTGAACCTACATTGGCATCCAAACGTGGAGAATCCTGATGGTGCTAACGACGTTCTCTTTTGCCTTGTTGGTCACCGCCCCCGGCCCCTGACACCAGCGGTTCTTAAGTCTAGACCGGCAGCGTTTTTTGGTACCACTTTTCCTGGTTCAGAGCCGGTGCTTTGGGTGTCGAGAAAGAAAGAACTGATATTAACTTAGGCTCCGAACCTGCATTCAAACTGCCTTGGTGGAAAAGGGGCATAGGTGGATAAGTGATTCCTGATTGTCTCTAGGTGTGTGTGTGTGTGTGTGTGTGTTTGTGTGTGTTTGTGTGTGTGTATGTGTGTGTGTGTATATGTGTGTGTGTGTGTGTGTGTGTGTGTGTGTGTGTGTGTGTGTGTGTGTGTGTGTGTTCCTGAGCTCAACCCTGACCAAGATGAAACATCCTGAAGACGAATAAATTAATTAACATCTGGTGATAAACCTTCCATAAATAATGATGCATTCAAAATAATATTCAGCTCAAAATGCAAAGGCGATACACAATCACAGACCTGGCAACCCTGAGCTTGATGTTCGGTCCCCGAGAGAGCGACCCTGCAACATGTGCTGACCTCTGTTGGACGTTTTCTGAAGTTCACAATGATTACGGGACACGCCAAATGAGCGAATCTCATCTGTGTTTGTATTACAAGCCTCATATGGCATACACACACCCACACCCACACACACACACCCACATACCCACCCACACACCCACCCACACACACACACACACACACACACACACACACACACACACACACACACACACACACACACACACAAATACACAAGCGAGACCTGCTTCAACAGAATGTTGAAGCTTTTCTTCCTGGAGCTTCCCAAATGACACATCAGCTAATGATCTCTCTCTCTCTCTCTCTCTCTCTCTCTCTCTCTCTCTCTCTCTCTCTCTCTCTCTCTCTCTCTCTCTGTGTGTGTGTGTGTGTGTGTGTGTGTGTGTGTGTGTGTGTGTGTGTGTGTGTGTATCTGAGCGAGCATTTGGCTGTAGGAAGCACTTCCAGGCTCTTCAGGTGGAGCTGTGGAGTGGGCAGTGTGTAGGTGGGCGAGAGCTACAGTACAGCGCTGAGGGGTACTGGAGGTAATGATGCTGTTTATATACAGTATATATATATATATATATATATATATATATATATATATATATATATATATATATATATATATATATAAAAAAAACTTTCTCTCTTTATGGCTCAAGCCGACTGCCATAACGATTGCTTCAGTGTGATGCAAGATGATGGCTCTAGAATAAATTCCTTGTCTCGTTTGGGGGCGGACGAAAGCTCTGTGTGCTCAGAAAAGCTCTGAATGGAGCTATAAGTAGGAGATCAGGCCTTAAGGGTTCTACACACACACACACACACACACACACACACACACTGTAAATTAGCCCTTTTCCTGCAGTCCATTATTCATAACGCCCCAATTAATTATGAAACGACCCGAAATCTGATGCTTGATGGTTGCCTAGAGACCCCCAGCTCGTATCGTATCAAACGCCACTATTGTCGAGATATAAAAGCACGGAGCCAGGCTTCCCATAGGGCCCCGGGCCTCCAGGGAATCGATCGCGTTAGAGAGTAAACAAACGGTGGCCATATTGCGACGTATGTTTCGCACACACTGAAAACACGGAGTAAACAAGACAGATGAGGTGAATTATTCATTAACGCTGAGTAACAGCGTCTCATTCGAGTGAGATTCCTGCATCACAAAGGCTGCTGGGAATCCAGGCGCTCACGCCGAGGTGAGTTTGAGTGACATCTAGCTGTGGCTGTAGAGTAGAAAAAAAGAAGACCGGTAGAAGAACGGACAGTGTTTATATAACGGATTAATGGACAGACTGAATAACTCTCAGGACTAAAAGAAAAAAAAAAAACAGTCGTCTGCATCACTGCGAACAAATAAAGTTTTGTCAGTGTGAGAAATTTGGGTTTAAAATCCCAGACGATGATTTAACAGTCGTCTAAAATCCAGCAAAAGGATGACGCTAAATTCACTGGACAGCGAGCGGAACGTAAAACATGCAAACAGGCAATAAATAAATAAATAAATAAATAAATAAATAAATAAATAAATAAATAAATACAATCTGTATCCCCTGTTGATTAGCATGTTCTGTTTATGCTAAGTTTAAACTCCAGCATATGATCTGACACAGAGAACACGCCGTGATATAAACATCGCCCGAGATGTCGTACAGCCAGGCGAGAAATAAAGGGGGATAGAGAGAGAGAGAGAGAGAGAGAGAGAGAGAGAGAGAGAGAGAGAGAGAGAGGGGAAATTGTGGGGAATTTAAACCCGTTGTAGTTGTTTGTTCTTTTTGTGAACAAGAAAGAAGGAAAAACAAAGGGGGGTGGGTAAACAGGGAAAAGGAAGGGGGGGAGGGGGCGGAGGGGGGAGGGGCGGGGGCGGAGGGAGGGAGGAGGAGGAGGGGGGGGGAGGAGAGGGGAGGGCGGGAGGGTGAGGAAGGGAGGAGGGAGAGGGAGGAGGGGGGGAGGAGAGGAAGGGAGGAGGGGGGGAGGAGAGGAGGGAGGGAGCGAGAGGGGGTGGGGGAGGGGAGAGCGAGCGAGGAGGAAACCCCCCGGAGAAGAGGACGAGAGGAGGGCCCCTTCTTGATTCTCTTCTCGGGGGTTTGCTTCTTTCTTTCCTTCTCTTTTCTCTTTTTCTTTTCTTCTCTTCTCTTTTTTTCTTCTCTCCCTCTTATCGGGTGGGTGTCCTGTTTCTTCCTGTCTTCCGGATAAACCTTCGGAAACAAGACACAAACATCCGGTATAAATTAGCGCTCTTGAGAAACAAGCCAGACGACCACTTGACTGGGGAAATGTCATGTTCTATCCTCCCTCCGTCATCCGCCCGGGCCCCACGTAAATACTGTAAAATTTCCCCTCACTGGGAGTTTTAAACATTCATTTGTACGGTGGCTGTCCTTCAGTATTCATACACTGTCACGCTAAGTGGTGTATAAACAGGTGGATGGATAGAAAAACCAAATATTTGAGGGGGAGAGAAGAGATGAGACCGATGAGAGCGAGAGAAGAGGAGAAGAGAAGAAGAGAGAATGAAAGAGAAGAGAGAGAGAGAGGAAAGGAACGGGGGAAGGAAAGAGAGGAAAAAAGAGAGAAAAGAGAGAGAGAACGGAAGAAAGAGGGGGGGAGAGAGAGAAAGAGAGAGAGACCCGAGGAGAGAGAGAGGGAAAAGGGGGGAAAGGGGGTGGGGAGAAAGGGGCCCCCCCAGACAGATGGGCGGGGGGCCCGGAGATGAGAGGGGAGATGGGAAAAAGAAAAAAAGTTTTTTTTAAGAACCGGGTGGTGAAAAGGGGAAAAGAGCAGGTTTTTAATTAAAGTTCAAGCCGGGGAAAAGGGAAAGGGCACCCCCGGGGTAGTCCTCCATTAATTTTTGATTTTAAAAAAGGAAAAAAAAGAGGTCCTTAAAGGGGGGTTGGGGGAAAAGGGGGGGGGGGTACGGGGGGGGGGGTTTTTGGGGGGGGGGGGGGGGGGCCTTTTTGGGGGGGGGGGGGGGGTATATCGGGAAAATTTGGTCAGTCCACATGCGGTATTGAAAAAAAGGAGGGGAAGAGTTCTAAAGGGAAAAAGGGGGGGAAAGGGGGGAAAAATTAAAACCCAGGAAAAGGAAGAGAGGGGTGGGGAGCGAGGCGGGGGGGGAGGGAAGGTAGGGGGAACCCCCCGGGGGGGGGTGTACCACCCTTCCCCCTATCTCAAAAAAAAACCATGCCCCCTCACCTCTCACAAAAGGGCTTTTCTCATTCTCTCTCTCTCTCTCTCTCTCTCTCACTCTCAGAATGTGTCTACCCTAAACAAATGTGAATGCTCCATACAGGGATGATGGTGTAGAGTTTCCAAATAACATGGAAAGAGTTTCTACACCTTCATACAAAAACGTTCAGAAAACAGAAGCATCATGAACCATAAAATCCGCAAACATTTGTGACAAAAAAAGTAAGTAAGATAAAAGTCCATACAGTCAGGACTAAGACTAATGAGCACAAAACCAAGATCAATATAAAGATGCATATCATCTAAGACCAAGACAAGACCAAGATCTCTTTATCACTCTTAAGACTATGATTACAGAGCACATGACCAAGACTTAGTCAGGACTTTATAATAATGTACATTATATAATAACAATAATAACAATAATAATAATAATAATAATAATAATAATAATAATAATAATAATAATAATAATAATAATGTACATTATATAATAATACTAATAATACTAATAATACTAATACTACTACTACTACTACTACTACTACTACTACTACTACTACTACTACTACTACTAATAATAATAATAATAATGTACGTTATATAATAATAGTTACGTTAAAACTATTTATTATTAAGATTATACACATTAATCCACACATCAAAACAATGCTCTTTTTTCTTCCTCTCTATGACCAGATAGCAAACATAATCATGTACATAACAGACCAGATTGAGAGAATCGAGGGAATCCACACACACACACACACACACACACACACACACACACACACACACACACACACACACACACACACACACACACACACACACACACACACACACACACACACACAGTATTTCCATCTTGTGTAAATGAAATTGCTGTGTTTGTGTGCCCCCCCCATGTCCTTCACTCCTCCTCTATCAGCTCACACTCTTTATAGATAAGTGATTGCTTGAGCATCATCTTCACGGGGGTCTTTAGAGCTCATGTTGCCGTGGGAACCGTCTCAATCCTCCCACTTAATCCCCCTCTACTGCTTACTCCAGGAAGCTCCATGCAATCTCCCAAACACCAGACACTTCCATCTCGGGCTGATATTCAACACTTTACTCTGGGTACTTCCTGAGATTTATTATGAATTATTATAACTCTAATTATTCAGAGAAGAGAAGAGAAGAGAAGAGAAGAGAAGAGAAGAGAAGAGAAGAGAACATTAATAATGGCAAAATAATGGTAAAAAAATTAACCAATCGATTTTAAACATACAACATAATAATTTACTCACTCAAACGTGCCATATATCAACTTACAATACCTCATATTTCAGTAAATGTCATCCAGATCCTGTATTCAAGTCCAGATAAACTACTGACGGATGGTAGATGCTCTACTGCCCCCTCATGGACATTCAGACAACAGCACTTTCTACCTCTTTATCTTCTCAATGTTCTCATGGTCTATCTTTCAGAATATTTCCTGGTTTGTCTTTGTTCTTTTGTATTCAAGCCCCGTTTAGACAGACAGACAGATAGACAGATAGACAGAGAGAATGATAGACAGAGAGAAAGATAGACAGACAGATAGACAGATAGACAGATAGACAGACAGACAGAAAGACAGATAGAAAGACAGACAGATAGAAAGACAGACAGAGAGAAAGATAGACAGACAGATAGACAGATAGGCAGACAGACAGACAGACAGAAAGACAGACAGACTGACAGATAGACAGATAGGCAGACAGACAGACAGACAGACAGAAAGACAGACAGACTGACAGACAGACAGATAGACAGACAGATAGACAGATAGTCAGACAGACAGACAGACAGACAGACAGACAGACAGATAGACAGACAGATAGATAGAAAGACAGACTGACAGACAGACAGACAGAAAGACAGACAGACTGACAGACAGATAGACAGAGAGAAAGACAGACTGACAGACAGATAGACAGACAGACAGAGAGAAATATAGACAGACAGACAGACAGATAGACAGAGAGAAAGATAGACAGAGAGAAAGATAGACAGACAGATAGACAGACAGAAAGACAGACAGACTGACAGACAGACAGATAGATAGACAGACAGACAGACAGACAGATAGACAGACAGACAGATAGAAAGACAGACAGACAGACAGACAGACAGACAGACAGATAGAAAGACAGACAGACAGACAGATAGAAAGACAGACAGATGACAGACTGACAGACAGACAGACAGATAGACAGACAGATAGACAGACAGACAGATAGAAAGACAGACAGACAGACAGACAGATAGATAGATAGATAGATAGATAGATAGATAGATAGATAGATAGATAGATAGATAGATAGATAGATAGATAGATAGATAGATAGATAGATAGTTTTCAGGTTTGAAAATGAATCGTTTAGGAAACAAATGTAAAACTAAATTAATTATTTGGCAGTGAAATGTGTGAAAATAAATGAATCATGTTTAAGAATCACATGTGAAAACAACCGAATCATTTGTCATAATTTCTTGTTAAAATAACCGAATCATTAATCAGAATAACTTCTGATAAAAATCAAATCATCTGTCAGAATCACTTTAATAAG
The DNA here is from genome assembly GCF_022655615.1 of Tachysurus fulvidraco. Classification (NCBI taxonomy): domain Eukaryota; kingdom Metazoa; phylum Chordata; class Actinopteri; order Siluriformes; family Bagridae; genus Tachysurus; species Tachysurus fulvidraco. The sequence goes on from NC_062533.1 coordinate 18,011,890, forward strand.
AACATAATAATGAGTCAGAATCACTTTAATAAGAACATAATAATGAGTCAGAATCACTTTAATAAGAACATAATAATGAGTCAGAATCACTTTAATAAGAACATAATAATGAGTCAGAATCACTTTAATAAGAACATAATAATGAGTCAGAATCACTTTAATAAGAACATAATAATGAGTCTGAATCACTTTAATAAGAACATAATAATGAGTCAGAATCACTTTAATAAGAACATAATAATGAGTCAGAATCACTTTAATAAGAACATAATAATGAGTCAGAATCACTTTAATAAGAACATAATAATGAGTCTGAATCACTTTAATAAGAACATAATAATGAGTCTGAATCACTTTAATAAGAACATAATAATGAGTCAGAATCACTTTAATAAGAACATAATAATGAGTCTGAATCACTTTAATAAGAACATAATAATGAGTCAGAATCACTTTAAGAACATAATGAGTCAGAATCACTTTAATAAGAACATAATAATGAGTCAGAATCACTTTAATAAGAACATAATAATGAGTCAGAATCACTTTAATAAGAACATAATGAGTCAGAATCACTTTAATAAGAACATAATAATGAGTCAGAATCACTTTAATAAGAACATAATAATGAGTCAGAATCACACGAGAATCATATGTGGAAATAAATGAATCATTTGTCAGAGTTGCATTATTCCCCAATCCTGCTGTTATATTTAGAGGTGAGAAATGGAAACACTGACTCACTTGTGTGTGTGTGTGTGTGTGTGTGTGTGTGTATGCGCGTGTGTGTGCGTATGCGTGTGTGCGTATGCGTGTGTGCGTATGCGTATGTGCGTATGCGTATATGTGTGTGTGTGTACCGTGAACAACAGAAAACAAAAACAAAGGATGACCAACATAATTGTAATTAATCTGTTTTATCAGTTGAACAGAGTTTCAGAATCTTTGATTTTATTTTTTTTATCTAGAATTATTTCACCTCCAAAAATTGACAGCTATTTATGCAGCCACGGCTTCATCTAATTAATTATGTATAAATTTGCATACTTAATAAAGCCAAAAATCTGTTCTTTGTTTTACACAAGAATAAAAAAAAATGCATTTCACAGTGAATGCAAAAACAATTTGAGAGAAAAAGTATTATTTATTATTATTATTATTATTATTATTATTATTATTATTATTATTATACCATTTTATAAATTTAGGTAAATTTGCCTTTAATAATCTCCTAATTAGGAAAATGAATATGAAGGCAACATTGCAGGAATTGTGAAGAAATTTTAAACCCTTTAGTTCGAGCAGATTCTTTAAGTGTTAAATCAGATTAAGTGTGTGTTAAGTGTGTGTTAACTTTTGGCGGTGGATGAAAACAAAGCCAGAAGAAAATCAGTTTCACCAATTTAAGTAGTTTTATGCACAGAAATAACAAATAAATAAATAAATAAATAAAAAAGGGAAAAATACTAAGTTAAGCTCCCTGGTACAGTATCAGCACTCGTTATTGTGTATCATCGAGAGAAAGAGTCTCTGCATGAGAACTGCAGAGGAACTCGTGCTGGAAGTTTGGGGTTTGTTTTGTTCATCTACTGTTTTCTCCTAACATGCATTACAGCAGCTATGAAACGGAATAAAAATATTTCTTTCACCAGGATTTATTATTTTTACTTTTTACAAACAACACCAGAAAAGAAAAGAAAAGAAAAACGCATCTCGTCTGCTCCAAGGTGCTGAAACTGGAGACTCCTTCCATCGATGTTCAGAAAACTTTAGCATGCCATTGATTATAGTGATGGAGGTGCAGGTGTGTGTGTGTGTGTGTGTGTGTGTGTGTGTGTGTGTGTGTTATGCAAGGATTATTATAGGTCATGGGAACGAGGCTGTGTTTATGTGACAGCTTCCTATTCATGCTGGAACATTAATGGTTTCCCTTTTCCCAGGCCGAGCTGATAAGGCAGTAAGTAGAGTTAAGACCGAGAGCTTTCACACATCAGCTTCAGTACAGTATGACCTCCAAGACACACACACACACACACACACACAATCACACACATTTATACAGTGCACACACCGCACATTCCAGTCCTGAACTTGGCCAGTGTTTCTGAACACTTAAAATAAATCAAAACGGAAATACATTTCTTTTTCTTCTGTAAGACGTATAGAATCGCTGCTGATAATCATATTCAACAAATAATTCTAATATAATACAAGAGGGATTTTTTGCATTATATAATTTATTAATAGGGATTTTATTACTTCTGCACCAAATATAACAGTATTGTGAAACAGTATTGTAAGTGTGGGTGCCTGTGTGTGGGTGCCTGTGTGTGGGTGCCTGTGTGTGTGTGGGTGCCTGTGTGTGTGTGGGTGCCTGTGTGTGTGTGGGTGCCTGTGTGTGTGTGGGTGCCTGTGTGTGTGTGGGTGCCTGTGTGTGTGTGGGTGCCTGTGTGTGTGTGGGTGCCTGTGTGTGTGTGGGTGCCTGTGTGCGTGTGTGCGCGCGCGTGTGTATGTGCGTGCGTGTGTGTGTGCGTGCGTGTGTGTGTGTGCGTGCGTGTGTGCGTGTGTCAGAGTGACTATACAACACCTGATGATGTGTGTTCGTGCGTGTGTGCGTGTGTGTGTGCGCGCGTGTGCGTGTGCTTGTGAGTGTGTGTTTACCCCATCAAGCCCATGAAAGTAGAAGCAGTTGCTCTGGATGTTATCAGAGTGACTATACAACACTGGATGATGTCATAAACTCATTTGCATATTCATGATAATCAAATCTGCATATCAAAGCATCAACCATGATGAACAATGTACTACAATAAAACTCACACAGGTATCGTTTACCTAAAGGGCATTTAATTCCCTCCTCTTATCACCCTAAAGGCCAATTCATTATATACCTGTTTTTTCCGCATGACCGCCACATGAGGGCATTTCATTAAGTCTTATGGTACATTGTGGCACACTAGAGGGCTCTTTAGCACATTTTCTTACAAATAGTGGCACCATAAAGGGCACGTCATCAAATTTTCTTAGAAGTCGGAGCACCTAGAGGGCACTTTAGCACATTTTCTCACACTTAGGGGCATTCACGAGGGCACTTCATCACGTTTTTTTGAAGCGCAGCCAATAAAGCATCAGGATCTCAGACCTCCAGCCTCCTTCTGAAGAAAGTTGGACTTTTACATTTCTATACTCTCTCAATAGTTTTAAGAATATATATTAATTTTAATTATAATTTTTTTATATTTTTTTAATTATTTTTTTAATTTTTAATATTTAAATAGACATATTGATAAACATATGGAATATATTTAAGTTAATATTTATTGACTTAATCAGATTTCTAAATTAAACTTTAAAGTAACTGAAATATTAAAATTGAGTTGAATTTAATTGAAAAATTTACGCTTAATATATGTATAATTTTACCTTTATATGTTTTAAAAAGAAATATTACAAAATAATATTTTATAATTCACTATCATTTAATACTTTAATTTCTATAGATACTAATATGTATCTTTTTACACATATACAGTAATAATAATAATAATAATAATAATAATAATAATAATAATAATAAATATTTAAACGATTAAATATTTAAATGACTAATCGGATGTGTTCATGCTTTAAACTTTCATTTGTTTTATTTGTGGTGTAAATCCTGTGCACTGTGTGAATTTTCTTTGTAACTGAATTTTTATTCCTTTTCTATTTCTTGCATTTATTTTTTGTGCTAATCTGTAAATGAATGAATACACAATGAATATGTTCTCCACGTGGTTCATGGATATCTGGCAGTGTTGTGTAATTACAGACTGGTCCATTAGATGGCGCTCCAGTATCTGCTATATTTGGGCTGCTTCTCCACTGACGGTTAGAGTTCATGTGGCTTCTGATTGGGGAAAAATCAGCTCTAACAGTCTAATATAAGTGTAAATGTCTAAACACGATTTAATCTGATTCACATCCTGGTATCGTTTAGATTAAAGCGATGAATGTACAGAATGGTTTCCACAGTGTTAGAGTTTCTAAGGTTTTTCACACGAACCAGTCCAGATTCTCTCTCTGTGTCTGTGTGAGAATGTTGTGTGACAGAGTCAGATTGTGCTCGTGATTTTCTGAGCTCTTTAGTAGATAGTAAGGGATATTAAAATGACTGTGAATGTCTGGTTCAGTCCTCCAAGGTTCCAGAGATCTCTTCAGTAGAATTATCATATAGACCACTGACTTTAAAAATGAAAAATGGGGGGTAGGAGGGGGAGCACGGTGGCTTAGTGGTTAGCACGTTCGCCTCACACCTCCAGGGTTGGGGGTTCGATTCCCGCCTCCACCTTGTGTGTGTGGAGTTTGCATGTTCTCCCCGTGCCTCGGGGGTTTCCTCCGGGTACTCCGGTTTCCTCCCCCGGTCCAAAGACATGCATGGTAGGTTGATTGGCATCTCTGGAAAATTGCCCGTAGTGTGTGTGTGTGTGTGTGTGTGTGTGTGTGAGTGAATGAGAGTGTGTGTATGCCCTGTGATGGGTTGGCACTCCGTCCAGGGTGTATCCTGCCTCGATGCCCGATGACGCCTGAGATAGACACAGGCTCCCCGTGACCCGAGAAGTTCGGATAAGCGGTAGAAGATGAATGAATGGATGAATATAATATAATATAATATAGTTCACATTAGTGACCCAGCTAGCATGAGCAGAAAATAGCAATTAAGGACAGTTTATGCTAACTAGATTATTATTATGTAAATTTATTTATTATTATGTCTTTTTGCAGATGTACAGAGTGAGTGCAGAACACTGAAAAATGCCAATGAATGAATAAATAAATAAATAAATAAATAAATAAATATAGACTGTTTGTATTCTACTTAAATGTTATATTATATATCTTTCTTCTTCTAACTCATGTCTGAAAAGTCATTTGCATAATGTTACTGTTCAGCCTAACGGCAGTCTGCTGTATATTACAATCATGATGATGATGATGATGATGATGATGATGTTGATGATGTAACTCCTCCATTTTCCAGGTGAAATATTTAACGATTAAAAGTGTATCGTCCTGAGAGTTTACCTGTCAAACCTCACACACATAAAGCAACAAAAACGGCGAGCTAAAAGAATCAGAAACCAGGAGATTCTTCAACATTCTACTCCCCAGAGTTAAAGCCTGGCCTCTGATTGGTCAGAAGTGCTCGATTCAGGTTGTTGTTTCAAACCGATTCCATTTACACCATGACTGGTTTAGCATTAGCGTCGGCTTTAGCATAGCAGCGACACGAGCCCTCGCTAATGAAATATCGATAGGTCTCGACCTGATCGGCAGCTTGATTGAGAAAGTGAGGGACGTTAAGACGGCGGGAGAATTCTGAAGACTCGGTGCTGAGAGAAATCTGAGGATGAAGAAGTCGGCACGTGCAACAAGACGGACGTTTCAAAAAAGGTACGAATTCCACTCTGATTCAGGAGACAAATAAAATTCTCCCAGCTTCATGGATGTGATGATGAGAAGAATCTGACTATGCGTGATCTTTAACCTCGAGCTGCTCGTAAGAGCGTCCACTTGTGCAGGAGGATAAAGATGTAAATTCCACAAATGTTGTGATCGAGGAGATAAAGAGAAGGTAACTGCGATCAGATTCAGAAACGATCTGGAGTTCTGCCTTTAGCAAGGAAAAACAAACAAACAAAAAAAAAGCAAATCAGGAAGTGAAGCTAAATAAAAGAAGTAGATAACTGGCTGTTTGTACGGAAACTCTGTTCGTTCGTTTGTTTCACTCGTTAGGAGTTTGGAGAGAACAATAGCGAAGCTGTGGAGCTCTGAGAAGCTAGAGATTCACAATAAAGAGGATCTTTTGTAATTTAGGGAAAATGATCGTTAGAGAATGATGTTGCATGTAAAATGAGGTTAATGAGGTTTTGGCGTCTAATTGTTCTCTGTAGCTGTGACAAGTTTGGCTTTCTGTCTGTGTAATTACACGCCGAGTAAAACTCTGATTAAAGCCATTGGATGTAATATGAACATAAAATGAAATTTGTGTGGGTGTGGGTGTGTGCATGTGTGAGTGTGTGTATGTGAGTGTGTGTGTGTGTGTGTGTGTGTACAGTATGTGAGTGTGTGAGTGTGTACAGTATGTGAGTGTGTGCGTGTGTGTGTGTGTGTACAATATGTGAGTGTTTGTGTGTGAGTGTGTGTATGTGAGTGTGTGAGTGTGGGTGTATGTGTGTGTGCGTGTGTGAGTTGTGTGCATGTGTGTGTACAATATGTGAGTGTTTGTGTGTGTGTGTGTACATGTGAGTGTTTGTGAGTGTGTGTGTGTGTGTGTGTGTGTGTGTGTGTGTGTGTGTGTGTGTGTGTGTGAGAACAATTTTTCCAACAACTCAAAATAACTGAAAGGTTACAGTTTAATCCAGTTTTAATTCCATTTTATTTGTTTTATTTCTGTGGTAAGAAAAAACTCCATTAGATGGTGTGCAGAAGAAACGAGGCACAAAAGAGAACCTCATCCTCATTTATGTGACACCAGAGAGTGGGAATTATAAATAATAATTATCTATGGTCAGATGGAGTAACACATACATCAGCTCATCATGAGTTCATTACAGGTTCAACACCAACTCCTCTGTGATGAATCCTTCAATTGCTCGATGATGGAGATCCAGCGTATGTAGAATTTTCGTTTGTGTATCGATTAACAGGTTTTTCTCCTCAAAGGCTGGCAACTTCTCGTCCAATGCCCCACAATATTTATGGAGAGAACAGAACTGGAGCTGGAACATCTCTAGATGCTTCAGGATCCTCACAGTGATGTCCTCTTCTCTTAGACGTCTGAAATCTTCATGAAGCAGAACAGAACCGGAGCTGGAACATCTCTAGATGCCTCGAGACGAGCAAAAGGAGAGAAGCAAGTGGAGAGCAATTAGCATAGATGTTGTCCTTAATATTAGCAAGCATTAGATGATAATGTGCATTTGGTCAGATGTGAGCTGGAGCACAATGTTCTCCTTTTTCGTGAGGCAAACAAGTTTGTTTTAAACTTGTAGTGCCCAGATTCTACTACTAGCCTTACACTAATACTGTTAATCATCATCATCATCATCATTTTCATCTCTGTACCATGGAGTCTGTATGTCATCTGACGCTGACGCTAAAACCCGAGCTTCAGGATGTGACACGTCCAGGCTTGTCCCAGGCTTGACACCTCAGAGAAAGGTTTGTTTATGTTGTAAAGAAAGTCGCTCCTATAACTCATGCAAAGCGTCATGAGGTTTAGAAAATAAACACGGATACGTTATATAAGGAATAACGAATAAGGAAAAGCTGAAATGCAGCTTACAGTGACATTGTGTGTAACTAGGCAACAGTGTTCTCTTCGGTTATATGACTTCTGTGCTTTTTCTTTTGCTATACACACATCACAGAATATGTAGGTAAACTGGGATGGCAGAAGTGTGCCAGACCCTCTGGGCCGATCTAAATCAGGAGTTGGTTCAAATTCTGAGAACGTAAAGAAAGAGGATGGATGGTAGCGATTAAAGTTAAACAACTGAACAATACTTCGATACATCCATCTGTCTGTCCATCCATCCATCCATCCATCCATCCATTTACTGTTGTGTTTACGATACACAGGGCCATGTAAAAAAATGACTAAATCAAAAAAATAATAATGGACTCATGAGTCACAATTACATGTGACAGTAAATGAATCATGTAGGAATCATATAAAAAAAAATAAAGGAATCGTGAGTCAGAATCACGTGTGAGAGTAAATTAATTATTTGTTTTAAGATCATATACACAAAATAAATGAATCACGAGTCAGAATCACATGGGACAGTAAATGAATCATGAGTATCATTATATCATATCTAAAATATAATATGAATCAGAATCACATGTAAGAGTAAATGAATTGTGTAAGAATCATATTTAAAAAATAAACGAATCACGAGTCAGTATCATATGTGACAGTAAATGAATCATGTGTTAGAATCAGATGTAAAATATGAATCATTATATATATATATATATATATATATATATATATATATATATATATATATATATATATATATATACTGTATATAATTACAAGTTACTGTAAATGAATTATGTGTTGCCATGGGAACCCGGACAGGAAGCAGTAAGCGTTGAAACAGTGCTGCTGTCAGAGAAAATTCTAGAAAATGTATCAGAACGTTCAGTTCTTTGTGTGTAATGTTTTGTTTGTTTTCTTTTGTTTTCTGGTGTCTGTAGAAGTTTTTTGTGTTTTAGGTTGAATTGTTTAATGTATTATTGGAAGAATTTTGTTTGACCAATCAGAAGCCAGAAAGAGCGTTTTCTTAATTAAAGCTCATCATATTGAGGAATAGTCTATTTTCTTCACCATAGGCCATACGTGCTATTAATAACTAGGAAGATATTTAAAAAAAATTCCACCCAAAAAGAACTTTTAAAAATAATGATCATAAACCCTGAAGCCCCCCCAAGCCGACCGTCATTAAGAACCGTGGTGCAGTAACGAACCAGGAAAGGTTAGTGACTGCAGGAGTCACATGTCATTAATGAGGATGGGGCTGTGAAATGTCAGGTAGAAGTGGCCTGGGCCGGCCGAGGGGGAAATGTCAAGACGTTGATAAGAGAGTGAGGTCCGTGGGTAAGACAAGTGTCTCACTGCTGCTCTTGGACTAATCCGTTTGTGGATTCATTTCCTCTCGGTTAATTAGTCAGTCCTGGTTTTAACAGCGACCTTTTATTCTGAATATCATTACTGCAGTCTTGGGAAAGCGGCATTAAATGTGTGTAAGTCGTAATGTGACTTTAGCAGACAATTAGGAAAATATATGGCTAGATAAGCTAGATCTGTCAGTCAGGAGTTGCTTTATTGTGTCGCATAAACATTCGTTTAGGACTCCAGCAGGGGGCGCCATCATTTTTAAAATAGATACTAAAACAATATGATTGGGTGAACAGGTTTATAAAGACGAGTGTCAATCAACTTTGGGTTACAATCAGTAACTGAAAACGACAAGAAAATGTTTCGTCAATTATACATGATTTTGCTACTTTGGATTGCAGGAAGTAACGCAAAATCAAGCGAACTCCGTGGTATTCTGATTAGATGCAGATTTTCTGGAAATTTAGAGTTCAGCCTCTTCAGTGATTCACGTGTGTGGAACATGACCACATTTACATTTACAGTATACACCCTTATCCAGAGCGACTTACATTTTACACAACTGAGCAATTGAGGGTGCTCAGGGGCCCAGCAGTGGCAGCTTGGTGGATGTAGGAATAAAACTCACAACCTTCCGATTGGTAGCCCAACATCTTAACCACTAGGCTACCACATCCCTGAATACAGCTCTTATAGAACGTCATTATATATGTGTCTTCATTCTTAGAAGAAGAATCCTGTGCAGTGACTTCACAAATTTAAGCAGTTTCAGCTAAAATAAAACAATTGAAAACAATTTTGACCAAAACAAAAAAAAGCTGGCTGGAAAAACTCCACTGGTTGTTTGTTGTCTATTGTGAAAATTTGACAAGTTTTAATTCTATACACTTCAGCACAAAGTTCTCACAGGAAGAATCATATTTAAATATGTATAAAGGACTGTGTCTGAATGAGTCAGAATCATATGTAAATGAATCCTGTGTAAGAATCATATTTAAATATGTATAAAGGACTGCGTCTAAATGAGTCAGAATCATATGTAAATGAATCCTGTGTAAGAATCATATTTAAATAAGTATAAAGGACTGTGTCTGAATGAGTCAGAATCACATGTACTGTAAATGAATCCTGTGTAAGAATCATATTTAAAAAATAAAGGAATCATGAGTCACATTCACATGTAAGAGTAATTGAATCTGCTGAGAAAAAAAACGATCCGTGCTCAAAGATCAATCACAATAAGCCTAATAAACACACAAGCCGAGGAAAGAAAAGGAAAGGAGACTAAACACCCAGAGTTTTCATTCCATCCTTCCATCTGAGTTCTTTATTTCCTATCATCGAGTCGTGATTGCAGCACTGCCACAGGGCGAACAGCTTCTTTAGGGATTTGGTCTTTTTGGTTCTGTAGACTCAGCATTAAACCTGCTGGAGATGTGAGGAGGGAAACCACCAGGTCACATCCTTTTGAAACAGGAAGTCAAAGCCACATGTTGACTAACATTTCCACACTCCCTCGTCCAATCAAAAGAACCCTGACAGCAGCATAGTCGAGTAGCTAAAGATGAAGAACGGTGACGTTCTACTGAAAGCTTTTTCAGCTAGCAACCTTGCAAACTGCTTCTGCCACCTCAAGTGCTGCTGGCTAATTGCTGTGGGAATTACCTCATCACTGACTTCCTATTTCAGAAGGAAATACGTAGGGACTGAATTACAGCACAGAGGCGAGTTCATGGCATGTTAGCTATATTTGTTTCATATAATAAACTGATACTGATAATGAGCTAAGAAATGTATACTATAGCTAACAAGCTAATAAACTGCTACGATGACAATAAACTGGCACTACAGCTAAGGAGTTAATAAACTGATACTAATTCTAACAAGTTAATAAACTGATACTACAGCTAACAAGCTAATCCATTGATACTGTCGCTAACACGATACTGCAACTAACAACCCAAAAAATATAAACTTACTGCTAAGATAATAAACTGATACTACAGGTAACGAGCTAATAAACTGATACTACAGCTCACAAGCTAATAAACTGATACTAAAGCTCACAAGCTAATAAACTGATACTACAGCTAACAAGCTAATAAACTGATACTAAAGCTAACAAGCTAATAAACTGATACTACAGCTAACAAGCTAATAAACTGATACTACAGCTCACAAGCTAATAAACTGATACTACAGCTAACAAGCTAATAAACTGATACTAAAGCTAACAAGCTAATAAACTGATACTACAGCTAACAAGCTAATAAACTGATACTAAAGCTAATGAGCTAATAAACTGATACTAAAGCTAACGAGCTAATAAACTGATACTAAAGCTAACAAGCTAATAAACTGATACCACAGCTAACAAGCTAATAAACTGATACTAAAGCTAACAAGCTAATAAACTGATACTAAAGCTAACAAGCTAATAAACTGATACTACAGCTAACAAGCTAATAAAGTGCTACTGCTTTGAACAGGCTAATAAAGTGCAATTCCTGCACACAGATCATTCTGTGGCTTGATGTGAAGTATTGCTGTCAGAGCCTCTAAAGGACAAGTAGAACATTCTGTAAAACAGTAATGTTAATTTTTGGAGCACTTTAAAATAGAAGTCACACAAAGGTGCACATTAGCGCTCTGACTGGCTCAATCCAACGCCATGTGACATCTCTGCCCAGAGCCTGGATTCATGCATGATGTGAAAAATCGAAAATTGCATCCTGTTATAAAAACGTTCAACCGATCTCACGCACCTGCTGAACATGAACATGTGCCTGCGTGTGGGCTGATATAATGATATCCTGACCAACCGCACTGCTGGAGCTCGCTTTCTGTAGCCGAACGCGCCTCGCAGGACGCTGCTTCTCCTGGGACTGAGTGGAATATAAAAATAAACCAAATTACTGTTCCGTCATTATTATTGTCAAATAACTTTCAGATAAAAACATGGCTGTGTTAGCTGAAGTGAGGTGAAACTATAAAAACAAACAAAATAAAAACATTTGTTTTTGTGTGATAAAAAAAGGGTTAAATAAAGCTGTGTGTGAAAAGCCAACAAATGTGGTATGTGGTAGCCTAGTGGTTAAGGTGATGGGCGACCAATCGGATGGTTCCGAGTTCAATCCCAGGTCCACCAAGCTGCCCCTTTTGGGCCCCTGAGCAAGGCCCTTAACCCTCAATTGCTCAGTTGTATAAAAATGAGATAATGGAAGTCAATCTGGATAAGGGAGTCTGCCAAATGCTGGAAATGTAAATGTAAACAATTAACATGCGAACCGTGTGAAAAAATCTTACACAAAATAAACAAATCATGTGTCAGAATCACACATGAGACTAAATTATTTGTGTAAGAGTAATTGTATCATGTGTAAGTATCACGTGAGAGTAAATGAATCATGTGTAAGAATCACATGTGAGAGTAAATGAATCATGTGTAAGAATCACATGTGAGAGTAAATGAATCATGTGTAAGAATCACATGTGAGAGTAAATGAATCATGTGTAAGAATCACATGTGAGAGTAAATGAATCATGTGTAAGAATCACATGTGAGAGTAAATGAATCATGTGTAAGAATCACATGTGAGAGTAAATGAATCATGTGTAAGAATCACATGTGAGAGTAAATGAATCATGTGTAAGAATCACATGTGAGAGTAAATTATTTGTGTAAGAGTAAATGTATCATGTGTAAGAATTACATGTGAGAGTAAATGAATCATGTGTAAGAATCACATGTGAGAGTAAATGAATCATGTGTAAGAGTCATATGATAGAGTAAATTAATCATTTGTTAGAATCATATAATAGAGTAAATGAATTGTGTACGAATCACATGTGAGAGTAAATGAATCATTTGTAAGAATCACATGTGAGAGTAAATGAATCATTTGTAAGAATCACATTCGAGACTAAATGAAAATAAATTACTCATTTGCCAGAATCACATACTGTATGAATCTAAATGATTCATGTGTCAAAATCACATGTAAGAGTAAATTTAGCAGTATAAACTTACCGAAAAAACAAAACAAAACGTTGATTTTATATGCGAGCTTAGTTTTTATGTGATAAACAAGGAATAAATGAATGATATTCGATGATAAAGAACTAGAACATATGTTAAAAGTTTAAAATAAAACTAAATGTAAAAGTGTTTATTCTTTATGGGTTAAATCTCAATAAACCCAGAGAAAACAGTAAATACTCCTGAGCAGTTTCAGCCCTGACATGTTTATCTTCAGGTCTAAGCAGAGCAGACTAAGGAAGAGAGAATCTGTATACAGCTCACACTGAGGACCACGGAGGTGATTACAGCTACAGTATTGACCAGGAGTGGAAGGATTGTGGAGATTATCCAGAAAAATCAATTCACACTCTCCCCTCGGGTCAAAGATCATCACTTCTTCTTGCTGAATTGCTCATATTTTCCACAAACGCAACGTGTGTTTAGTAACAAAGGGTCAAAGCTACGTGAAAAAAAAACCCGACAGCGCCGTCAGACCGCGTGACCTTGAGAGTCTTAATTATGGCTTGCCTCCAGTGAGAAATCTTTATGACGTGCTGATATTGCATTCTGACATTTTGATTAATTTCACAGGTGTCTCACTTGCGCATAAGAAACAGAAGCAGCAGATGCTACTGCCGGCAAACGTCACAGAGCTTGTCATCGCAAAGCACGCTGGGGTTAAAACATGAGAATGTTTATTAAGAAAAGGAAAAAAAAACTCCACCGGGGATATGAACCATAAACCCACAGCCACCTCAAGTAAAAACCAAGAGATTTATCCACTGAACGATCGTTTGCTAACTGACCGGTCGAGCTCTTTGAGCCTAGATTGGATTTATTACTGTCAGGACTGCATGAAATAAAGACTGGCGGTGAAATACTTTCTGTATCAGCGTCGTAAATCTCCTCATATTTACTAACTAACAATGCTCATTTTTCACCAGCACATTTTCCCCCCCTCACTTGTGACCTTGAGGTAAAACCTGGAAGAGGAGGAAAAAGAAACACGCTCGATGTCACTTGACACTTTTCAGAAATGTTCCGATTTTATCTCTTACTCCTTTCGTCTTGCTGCTACCCGTGTGACCGAATGTGTAAAAAAGAAAATAGAATGCTAAGTGTAACTGCATGCTAACAGTCGCATTATGGTTGGCATAGCAACAAGCCTCGTGCCGTCACGTTTTCTGCTTCGGTTTCCCTTCGGTTTCTCGGTTTCTCCACCACTCGTGTTGTCATCATCTCTTCCCTTCATTACTTTGTGTATTATTTTTGTTCTGCCTTCAGTCTTTGTGAAGACTTGCCATACTTTAACGTGCTGTGTTTTTGTGCCTAAAAGTCAATTTCTTAAACAAAGAGAATTCTATTGTAATGAGTTTGTAATGTCACGATTCATTAATGTCCGAGCAATGATTGGGGCGTGTGGTAGCCTAGTGGTTAAGGTGTTGGGCTACTGATCGGAAGGTTGTAAGTTCGATCCCAGGTTCACCAAGCTGCCACTGTTGGGCCCCTGAGAAAGGCCCTTAACCCTCAATTGCTCAGCTTTATAAAAAAAAAAGAGATCATGTAAGTAACTCTGGATAAGGGCGTCTGCCAAATGCTGTACATGTAAATGATGAATCCTAAACGGCTTCAAGACTGGTTTGCTCACCACATAGTACGGAATATAAACCTATTGTGGATTCTGTGTCGTTCACTCTATGGTCAATGGAACAGCATTTGAGATGTCGTTCATTGAACCACTTGCTATTACTTTTAGCTGTTAAGAATATTTACTTAAAATGTTTAACTAAAGAAGGAAAATCTGCCTAATTCGTTCCAAAAGGGAATCTGATATGGTCTGCTCCAGAAGAAATTCAGAACTTCTTACTAATTCTTACTAAACACCACCGATACAGTCTAACGTTACACCGATTCTCCAATTCCAGAGAAGGTTTAATCACTCCTGCAAACCAGCTAACCAAAACCATACATTCTTGAAGGAATTTTGACCAATCCTTCTAATTCCCAAAGGAATTCTTACCATTCCCTCTAATTCCTGAAGGAATTTCAACCAATCCCACACATTCTGGAATTCTCAGCAATCCCACACATTCCCTCAGGAATTCTGACCAGTCTCATCCATTCTCTCAGGAATTCTGACCAATCTCATCCATTCCCTCAGGAATTCTGACCAATCCCATCCATTCCCTCAGGAATTCTGACCAATCCCATCCATTCCCTCAGGAATTCTGACCAATCCCATCCAATCTTTCAGGAATTCTGACCAATCCCATCCATTCTCTCAGGAATTCTGACCAATCCCATCCATTCCCTCAGGAATTCTGACCAACCAATCCAATCTTTCAGGAATTCTGACCAATCCCATCCATTCCCTCAGGAATTCTGACCAACCCCATCCAATCTTTCAGGAATTCTGACCAATCCCATCCATTCTCTCATGAATTCTGACCAATCCCATCCATTCCCTCAGGAATTCTGACCAATCCCATCCAATCTTTCAGGAATTCTGACCAACCCCATCCATTCCCTCAGGAATTCTGACCAATCCCATCCATTCTCTCAGGAATTCTGACCAATCCCATCCATTCCCTCAGGAATTCTGACCAATCCCATCCATTCCCTCAGTAATAAAAACAAATATGTTACAATTATAAAAGAAGCAGTGGACAGTTTTTTCTGTCTCTTTTAAATATCCATAACAATTTGTTAGTTCATGTAAAACACAAAAACAAAGAACCCCCCCCCCCAAAAAAAAACATTTTTTATTGATCTCTATTATAAGCAAATGCATGCCATATATTTTTCATGAGCAGAACAACTGAACTCTTCAATCATGACTATTCCAGAGATGTTTTTATATGAAATATATTTTATGTAACTCTGTTATACTGTATATTCATTTCCCTCTAAGCAAGTAACCGCGGCAACGGTTTTATAGCTGTTTCCTAACAAAGGGTCCTGCAGCAAGGGGAACTAAAAATAGTTTCTATTTCTAATGCTGAGCCTGAGGTGATCTGACATGCGAGAAGTGGGATTGCCTCATTTGTTTTTTTATTCATTTATTTGTTTACGAATGAATAAGCAATGATGTCATCTGTGTAGATGATGTCATTAGCGTTGCTGCCAGTGGGCTAATTGCATTTCCCGCTCTTCGTTTAATAGTAAAATAGAGTCTGAGTCACAGAAGAATAAACCATTTTGCTTCAGGGCCGTGTCAATTGCAGTGGTAAAGACTTTTACTCACGGATTAATTAAAGGACTGAACTGCTGTTTGTTTGATTCACCAATAATAGTTCTTGAGGTTGGATCTCTTCTCTCTCACCAGGGTGTCTTCAGAAGCGCTGTGGACTCGGTGTCCTTTTTGATCATGTGAGGAAGGTAGGCTTGTCCTTCGCAGCGGGAGAATCCTGTACTGACATTCCCACAGTCTCAGTATTAATGAAATGCTCCATTAGGGACCAGGCACTGGATCTTTTTGGGCACGCGATATGATACCCAAAGCTTTACTGAAATGTTAGAGGAGGATTTGCTCCACTCCTTTTCGTTCATCTGAACATAATCATGCTTGGATTACTAAAGGCAACAAGCATACATTGACACAGTGCACTGCATGCTAAACTGGTAGGAGTGTTCCATCTGACCCCGG
This sequence comes from Tachysurus fulvidraco, assembly GCF_022655615.1. Lineage (NCBI taxonomy): Eukaryota > Metazoa > Chordata > Actinopteri > Siluriformes > Bagridae > Tachysurus > Tachysurus fulvidraco. The sequence goes on from NC_062533.1 coordinate 18,028,231, forward strand.
GGGCCAGGCTGCTCTGCCAATTAAATATTGGTGAGGAAATATTAGGTATGAGGGAATATGAGGTAAACATTAGTTGTTGTCACATCCTAAATAACCCGGAATGCTTTTCATCCTAATCCACCTGCATTCAGGCCCAGTTCTGTTGAAACACTGACTAATCCTTCCGTTTCCTGCAATAATTCTGCCCAATCCCATCTGCTGAGCAAGAGCAAGTTTGAGTAATTCTGTTTGCTACTACAGAAGATTTCATGACTCCTTCTGACTGAAATATGGGCTAATCCCACTTGCTACCACAGAACATTTCACTAATCCCACCTGCTACAGTAATTCTGACCAAATCCATCCAATCTCACAGGAATTCTGACCCATTCCACCCACTCTAGCAGGGGTTCTGTCAAATCCTACCCAGTGGGCAGTGATGACTCTAGAGGTTAAGGCTCTGGGTTGTTGATTAGAAGGTCAGGGTTCAAGCCAAAGGGTTGCAAAATTTGTTATTGTCCTAGGACCCCAATTTCCAAAGCTGGGATATGCAAAGAAGTAATTTCGCTCTGATATCTGAACGACGTTTAAACCCATATCACCCAAGGAAGCTTGAATGCTCATATATTATTCATTCATTTTCTACCGCTTATCCGAACTCTCGGGTCACAGGTAGCCTGATCTCAGGCATCATCGGGCATCGAGGCAGGATACACCCTGGACGGAGTGCCAACCCATCACAGGGCACACACACACTCTCATTCACTCACACACTCACACACTACGGACAATTTTCCAGAGATGCCAATCAACCTACCATGCATGTCTTTGGACCGGTGGAGGAAACCGGAGTACCCGGAGGAAACCCCCGAGGCACGGGGAGAACATGCAAACTCCACACACACAAGGCGGAGGCGGGAATCGAACCCCCAACCCTGGAGGTGTGAGGCGAACGTGCTAACCGCTAAGCCACCGTGCCCCCCTCATACAGTATATTATGAATGTTTTTTTATCTTACAACATTTAAAAAGCCTTTATCGGCCAACAGACCTCGGTCCAATGCTGGATTTAAGCCATATTCCAGAACTTTCTCTAATGATTAATATGTAAAGCAAATTAACCAGATGCTTTGCAGCCAATTCCCCGTGTTGGTCCCTGGTGTACTATTCCAGACAGATGTGACAAATACAGTGTGGATTATCACTGGAATTCTATAATTAAAAGCTGCTATGAGATGATGAATGAGTCGAGTTTCCTCAACTATAAAATCCCGTACCACCACAGTGCGCTGATCTTTAGTGAGGAGGAAAGGTAACGGACACTAACTCTAAAGCAGAGGGGTAAATAAGAAAGGCTGACCTTTTCTCCATATGCTCCAATAAGGACGTAAACGTAAATCACACCCAAGTGAGTTTTTCTGAAAAACAACATCGGCTCGGTTTCAAGAAGGGAACTAGCCGTTAGATTCGATAAAGACACAAATAATATCATAAGAAATATAAAATAAACTGATTGGGTAGCAAAAAAATATACTGTACCAAGATTCAGAAGAAATATGATGAATATAATAAAAAATAATAAAAATTTCCACAAAACTTTTCTGTGTTTTAATGTTAGTGGTATTACTTAAATGTACGTATATGTAGATGAAGTACAACAACATTGGATTTATTTCTTTTCACCCTATAAACATGCGTCCAGTTCACATCCACATACACAAAGCCATGTCCCCAGAATCTCCAGTGACCTGCGGAGTTCAGGTAGAGCTAGCATGACCAAGGATTTCTCATAACCCACACTTTCAATGTCTATTAATGGTTATTAAGGATGTTTCCTGAATCAGTTATAGCTCTAGATGATAAAAGGATGCATTAATGGGAACAGTTAAGAGGGCAGTTCTAGGGCTTGACCCAACAACCCAGAGCTTTAATGACCTGAACCACCACTGCCCACTGAGGACAGTTAAGAGATTCTACACTTGAGGCAGTGACTCGGGTGGTTAAAGCTTTGGGATGTTGATCTGAATGTCAGGGTTTAAGCTGCCACTGTTGGGCAGTTAAGCAAGGGACTTAACTCTCCATGCTCCAGGGGAGCAATATAATATCTGCCCCGTGCTCTGACTCCCAACATCCTCAGTTGGGATATAAGAAGAAAAAAATTCCATTGTGCCATAATGTATATGTGGTGATAATAAAAGCTTCTATGTCCCAATTTCATTGTCTTTGTGATGAGCTCACATGGGCTTTTCAGTTGGTCATCACCCACGAGCTTATGGATAGAATGGAATTCCAAAGCATTGCAACATACAGTACAGTATATCTACTAGATTTATTATATAAAGCCATTTCACATCACCAATAATAATAATAATAATAATAATAATAATAATAATAATAATAAAAAAATAATAATAATAATTCAATCCAAAGTGCTTCAAATGCTTCTTCTGACTTTATAAAGTCCTGAGATCTGCCCAGTCCACCGTGTTTTTCTTTCCAAACTGACAGAAATGGGGCAGATCGAAGGAGTGTGTCTGTAAAAAAGATAGACAGGAGGACTGTGTAAAATTGGACAAGCATTTCGACCCTGATTTTTCCAAACAGCTTTTTTTCAGCCGCATATTACACTCGAACGTCTCGGGTCACGGGGAGCCTGTGCCTATCTCAGGCGTCATCGGGCATCGAGGCAGGATACACCCTGGACGGAGTGCCAACCCATCTCAGGGCACACACACACACACACACACACACACTACGGACAATTTTCCAGAGATGCCAATCAACCTACCATGCATGTCTTTGGACCGGGGGAGGAAACCGGAGTACCCGGAGGAAACCCCCGAGGCACGGGGAGAACATGCAAACTCCACACACACAAGGCGGAGGTGGGAATCGAACCCCCGACCCTGGAGGTGTGAGGCAAACGTGCTAAACACTAAGCCACCGTGTCCCCCATTGCCATGAATATATTGGTCATAATTTTGTACAAGTATTACATAAAACAACAAGAACAACAAATAATCCAAATATTGCAGCTTTTAAGAGCAAAGCAAAGATAGCATAAAAAAATAAAAGAATAAAAGAAAGAAATTTGGATTTTTTTACACATCTTAAATCCTAACACAGATACAGATACGCAGCATGCCGTTGCATCACACTCTCAATTTTTAACTCGATGGCATGATTTGACACGGAGTAATTTCCGTCTGTTGTTAGCAGAACGGCTAATTACATGTTATACACACCGAGGCGTTGAACACAAAAGTACTCGCTCTTTCTATTCTGTCTTTTTCTCCACATGGCAGAGATTATAACCTTCCACACAAAAATTATCCTCTTTTATTCTTTTGTTCCATGTTTCCACTTAGATCCCACACATTACTTGCAGTTCTTCTAATAACTAGTTTGTTCTCTTTGTTAGCGCTTTCATCGCCTGTTTAATAGACACACAAGATGCCTTTCTCTGTTAAAAAAGTTTCAGAGCCAAACCAAAATACTGAATATTGAATTGCTATGA
>NC_062533.1:18036725-18040341 GCF_022655615.1 Tachysurus fulvidraco
GGTGAGTGCAAAAGTTTGGTGCACCCTCAGGAACAATCGATTTTACAACAATAAAGAGTTGTTTTGTGTTGTTTTAACAGGTCATAACGTTCATGCTAAAACCTTTCATGCGTGATTATAAAACTTAGATCATTTCATTTCTTAAGAAATATTTACTCGATAAATTTGAATTTTAAATAACTGGAATTATTAACCATCAAGTAAAAGCTAAAGACTTGGTAAAGGCGTTAGTGCTGAAAATAATTTGATGTCAAAATGATAAATTAAATTTGTTTAATCCTTTAAAATATATATATATATATATATATATATATAATAGTATATATTTATATATATATATATAATGTATAAATAACAATTATTGATTAGAATTGAACTCTGAAGTCATTAAAAATTAACATTTAGTGTGAAACAAATTTAAATAATATATTTATACAGTTTTTCAGAAAATTTAAAACATAATTGCCCATCTCCTAATTATATATATATATATATATATATATATATATCCATTTCTTTGTGCAGTTTTACACTGAAGTCACATGGCATGTCATTAAAAATAGTATAAACATATATATTAAAAATTATATATATATATATATAAATCATTATTATATAGAAAAAAATACCTAATTAACTAAGCGAGACTTTAACAAGCATAATTGTTTTCTATATAATTATGATTTTATTCATTAAAAAAATCGAATATTAATGAATGAATAAATTAGTGATTGTATTATTACTGAAGACCTGAAGCCATAACCATCAGCCATGTGATGAAGTGATGATTAATTATCTATAAATATTACAGTAAAACATTTAATGGTCAGAATTCACTCTTGTTCTCAATAGAAGAAAAAGAAGAAGAAGAAGAAGAAGAAGAAGAAGAAGAAGAAGAAGAAGAAGAAGAAGGATGTGAGATGACACCAGCTGGGGCTGCATCAAATACACACACAATGCATACAAGAATACCTGAAGTCATATACTGAAATAGCACACACAACCACCCCCACACACACACACACACACACACCCCACCACAACACACACACACACACACACAACACAGTAAGAGTATATGATGCAAAGTTTTCCCACACATCACGACTCTCTCCGAGGATTTACAATCATCTTCATATCCGTCACTCCTTCCTCTCAGATACACCGTGTGGTGCTTCAGGTAAACCTTCGTTATAAAAAAAATACAAACATCAAAAAACTTTCTTCTGCACTCAGCACGACAAATGACACGACGTCCCATCATGCATCTCTCCAGGAACAGTCCACCTGAGTGATGTTTACTGACTAACGCTCTTCTCATCATGCTCGGACAATCAAGATCGTGTCTGGTGATTAATAAGGAAGTGGGGCGTGTCTCGAACATCTGGTGCCGTAAACACCGCCTTAAACAACCGAGGCAGGAAAGCACATCTGTTCCTCTCTCATTAATACTGCAGTGTGATTTGTCTCATTTGGTCTTGTCCAGATGAAATATTTACGATACCGGGGACGTGGTTCCTTCATTCAGCGGGACAGACTTCCAAATCCTTAACCTGAGCAAAAGTACTGGACGAACCACCTTCAAATGCAGCAGCACTTAACATTTAGTTAACGGTAAAAGTATTATCGCTCCCAAAAATGTGCTGTAAAGCCGTTACGTACGGAGAGGTGAGTGCACAAAGTTTGTGCACCCTCAGGACAAATCGATTTTAATATACAAGAAGTCATTCCGTGCTGTTTTTACAGGTCAACATGTTTCCATGAAGCCCTTTTATACATGATTATAAATGTTTCTCATTAATGCTGAAACCTTAGTGATGATTTACATGTTTCTCCCTCAGCAGCCAATCAGAAACACGATCTGACGTCGGCAGGGAAGCGGCTCATGTCGCGGAGATATCGATATATATTTAGCTATATACAGTATTGTATACAGTACATGTGTCCTATGGTTCTGTCTGTTCTGCTCAATCTTTCCTTCTCAAAGTTGAGAAAAAAAAACAGAAGTAAAATATCAACACCGAGATAAGAACTGTCGATAGACGATGAGCTGATTTATTTATTTATTTAAATTTATTTTGTTTATTTATTTTGGTTTTGTTTGTTGTTTTGTTTTGGGTTGTGTATTTAAGGCCTAAGTTAAAGAATCAAAAAAAAACGGGCATCCTGTAATATTCCTACTAATTTTTCGACTTTTTTTCCTTTGTCCTTCATTGACATCCTTAACATTAACCACTTAGGAAAACAAAAAACAAACTTGAACATACGAAAAAAACGACAATTGAAGCTGTTCCTCGGGTCGGTCAGAGAAAAGACTCAGAGGTTGAATTGTTTAAAACGCCAAAACCTTCTGTTGTTTGATTTCCAATTAAACCAAAGAAGGAAGAAATTGCAAACAGGTATGGGCAATGTACACCAAAGGGGAAAAACATTTTGTGGGATAAAGGGGGGGCCAAACAACACAAGAAACAGAAACAAACTGGCAAGAACATGATCTATTGATTTATGGTGGTGTGGGGCCCTGGTCAAGAGGGATAACCACACAAACCAAGAGAGGTTTTGGAGAAAAAAACAAAAAAAAAAGCAAAAGAAAGAAAAGAAAAAAGCGAAGACGGTCGGAGTGATGGGGGAAGGAAGGGGAGTTGTGTCACCAGCAACGAAAAAAAAGAAGAAAGGAGAGAGCGAGTGCGATTGTGATTTGCAGAAGTCTAAACCCATAGAGTTAATCATGCTGCGTCCCTTGTCTCCTCCTATGAAACTGGGATGAGAGAATCCGCACCTCATCTCCCCGGGGGATGAGAAGAAGTCGAACGGCGGTGTGGTTGCGACTATCCTCATGGAGGCCGGGTGCTTATCGGAGGGAGAAGACAAACGTGGGATTGTGGCCTCTTTTTAAGGCGGAGTGCTTAGAGCAATAAAACGCTTCGGCGCCCTCTGGTCCGCTTCTTCTACAGTTCCAATCAAATTACTGTGGGGGGAGAGGAAGTAGAGAAAAGAGCAAAAAAAGAGCTTCTCATCAATTTAAAAGAAGAGAAAATATACATTCAAAAAAAAATACATAAAAAACTGCTGTGCTTTACATTCAACACTTTTTCCGATTATCTCCTTGGTGTGGAGGACAACCCTCATCCTCTGCTCTCTACTCCCTCGGCTCTCTAACTACTCTCTACGTACAAGGCAAAAAAGAAAAGGAAGGGGGTCCGGAGTAACTTTAATCTTAAGACACAAAAGGGAAATGAACTTTTATATCTTCTCTAAAGTCAAATAGGAGTTAGTAATCCCGATGAAATCGTGAATGGGTCGGCATAAAAAAACACGAATGCCAAAAAACAAAAAGAGAGGCAAAAGAGTGCAAAAAGAGAAGAGAAAAAGGGGGTAAAAAAGTTGTAGTGTTGGGTTGGTGTCGTGTAAGAAGTGACTCTTTACTTGAATTCATGATTTGTACTAAAAAGAAAAACATCTTGAGGAAACATCAGATTCCAGCGTTATGGCTATTATCTTCCTGCTTAGGTTGCCGATTCTTAATTATTACACATCACCAATGGACGGATTTCCATGAGCTTTTACTACAAACAGCCTCGCTGCAAGCTTAAACATTCAGGGAATTTAAAATAAA
>NC_062533.1:18045841-18050841 GCF_022655615.1 Tachysurus fulvidraco
ACTGGGGATCAGAAATGTTCTGAAAAAGCAGTACAATGGACATCGTTGGCTTATTGTTCCTTATCTACGTCATCTGTTCATCTCCTTATCTACGTCATCTGTTCATCTCCTAATCTGCGTTATCTGTTCATCTCCTAATCTGCGTTATCTGTTCATCTCCTAATCTGCGTTATCTGTTCATCTCTGTCTCCTTTCAGTTTTGCTCTTTCGCTCATTTTACTTGTAAACGAAGAGAAATAAGCAGTGACACTTTTTGTCCTACTGATTTGCTCCATTGTGATTTATTTCTCATTCCCGCTCTGTTTGTATTGTAAACCCAGTAAGCACGATGTATGCTCTGATGCTATACTGGACCCCATCATACGGATTGTGCTGCGGTTTCCATGGCAACCACCACCGTCTTATGCTTTTTGTTGTGCGCCTATCTTCGGTTTGTTGCACTGATCGTCTTCACCTGTTCCGTGTGTCACCGTGAGTCGTCTGAGACTCGGTTCTTCTTAAAGCTAGTCGCCTGTGTCGTGGTTTTGTTTACATGAATCTCATCAGCAAAGAAACTGTTACTAGTGCAAAGGGATTCTTTGTGTATTAGAGCATTAATAAATGAGCTATTACATATTAATTACACTTTGTGGTGTAAGGAGAAGGTTGTGTTTGTCAGGTGAATGCTGTGTTCTAGGTAAATACACTCAGCAGGTATAATACGGTGATGGGGTAAATGCTGGGGCTTTAGAGGCGAAACCGTTTGTGGTTTAAGCGAGTAATTACCCCACAGTGCCAGGTGCACTCCAATAAACCGCTGGTTCTGCTCCCTCAGAAATGACTTTAATCAGCTCCACAATCAGGTCCAGGAGATTTAATTCAATTTCCAATTGCTGGGGAGCAGAGGTTTGTGTGTGTGTGTGTGTGTGTGTGTGTGTGTGTGTGTGTGTGTGTGTGTGTGTGTGTGTGTGTGTGTGTGTGTGTGTGTGTGAGAGAGAGAGAGACAACATGATTTAACTGCACAAAGGCAGTTAAAGCAGATTGGAGCAGTGTGTGTGTGTGTGTGTGTGTGTGTGTGTGTGTGTGTGTGTGTGTGTGTGTGTGTGTGTGTGTGTGTGTGTGTGTGAGAGAGAGAGAGAGAGAGAGAGAGAGAGAGAGAGAGAGAGAGAGAGAGAGAGGAGGAAGAGAGAGAGAGAGAGAGAGAGAGAGAGAGAGAGAGAGTAAAATCCACAAAATTACAAAATAGGGCATTTCTAATCTCATTACATTTCACATTTACAGCCATTTACACAGAGTCACAGGGAGTTTATTTATCACCTGATATTTTAACACATAATGTTGTTCAATAAAAATTAAACTGGACAAATCTGTCGCACATAAAAGAGAAAGAGTGTGTTAAAGCTCACACTCCTCATCCACCAGTCAAGTCAAGTCAAGAAGCTTTTATTGTCATTTACACCATATATATGTGACACAGTACACAGTGACATGGCATGTGTGTGGGGGGGTGTGGGGTGTAGAGTGTGTGTGTGGGCTGTGGGGGTGTTAGAGTGTGTGGTGAATGTGGGGGGGTAGAGTGTGTGTGAGGGGTGTGTGGGGTTGTAGAGTGTGTGTGGGGGTTGTGGGGTGTAAGTAGTGGGTGTGTGTGGGATGGTGGGGTGTAGAGTGTGGGGTGAGGGGATGTGTGGGGTTGTGAGAGTGTGTGGTGGGTGGTGGGGTGTAGAGTGTGTGTGTGTGTGGGCTGTGGGGTGTAGAGTGTGTGTGTGGGGGGGTGTAGAGTGTGTGTGTGTGGGCTGTGGGGTGTAGAGTGTGTGTGTGGGCTGTGGGGTGTAGAGTGTGTGTGGGGGGGGGTGTAGTGTTTGTGTGTGTGGGCTGTGTGGTGTAGAGTGTGTGTGTGAGGGGTGTGTGGGGTGTAGAGTGTGTGTGGGGTGTGGGATGTAGAGTGTGTTTGGGGTGTAGAATGTGTGTGAGGGGTGTAGACTGTGTGAGGGGTATTAGAGTGTGTGTGAGAGGTGTGGGGTAAGAAGTATGTGTTAGGGGTGTGTGGGGTGAAGAGTGTTTAAGAAAGGTTTGTAGGGTTAAGAGAGTGTGTGAGGCGTGTGGGGTGTAGAGTGTGTGTGAAGGGTGTGGGGTGTGTGTGAGGGGTGTGGGGTGTAGAGTGTGTGTGAAGGGTGTGGGGTGTGTGTGAGGGGTGTGGGGTGTAGAGTGTGTGTGAAGGGTGTGGGGTGTGTGTGAGGGGTGTGGGGTGTAGAGTGTGTGTGAAGGGTGTGGGGTGTGTGTGAGGGGTGATCCCGCATGCGTGTGGTGTAAATGTCCATCATAAAGGGAAGAGAGACTCCTTTGATCTTCTCCTTTGATCTTCTCCTTTGATCTTCTCCTTTGATCTTCTCAACTCCACAACTCAACACTTCCTTACTCATTTCAGTGTGGCTCCATGTCGCTTCTGAATCCTGCGCTCTGATTGGTCAGAAGGTGTCGATCAGTTTTCTATATTGTTTCTATAGCAACAGCTCATTCACAGGGACATTTATGTAAACACTTCTGAGTACACTTCAGTGTTTATGGATCTTGTTTGTTTGTTTGTTTAATTGATTAATTTGCTAACTCACTAAAATATGTTCATTTAAATATTCATTAACTTGGGATTAGATCAGGTATCTCAGCCCATGCTCCAGCTCCAGGTTGTCCATCTGTCCGTACGTCTGTCCGTCCAAAAAGTCTCCGTATCGATGTCTCACGAAGAAGGTTGGAATGCTCGCCGTCACCAGCAGATGAACCGATTCACTTCTGAAACTGATTCAGAGTCAAATTTCACATCGTAGGTCGAATATCTGAAGCATATTTTAAGCTTGTTGGAGTTCCACACATGAACAGAAGCAGGAGCGTCGGTGGAGACGCCCTCGAGGATGATGTTGGCGTCGTGTTCTTCGTGTTTAAAACCTTTTTAAGGCTCTTTAGAGATGAAGCTCAACAGTCGTCTTCACACTAAAACAAATGTGCTGTTTTTTTTTGCCTGTAACACCCCCAACTTTCCATCTGCTGCTCGACACCATGGGCTTAGAAGCCTGGGCTCCATCCATCCATCCATCCTCCACTCACCGTCTCTGGCTTCTGAGTCCATGTCCCAGATCCAACATAAGCTCACACGCTGTCCTGGGAGTCATCACGTCTTCCTGCAGTGAAAAAAACAAGAAAACACACGTCTGAGGAAACAAAAGCCCTGCAGAGACGTATTCATCAGAGTACAGCAGATAAATCTCACTGATCACATCCCATTATGCGGTCATTATACAATACACTACACACACATACACACACACACACACACACACATACACTCACTCACACACACATACACACACATACACACACACACACACACACACACACACACACACAGTTAATGATCACAATACAGTTAATACTAATGGTTAGAGAGTTTGACTCGTAATCCTAAGGTTGTGGGTTCGAGTCTCTGGCCGGCCACGACTGAGTTGCCCTTGAGCAAGGCACCGAATCCCCCCAACTGCTCCCCGGGCGCCGCAGCATAAATTGCTGCCCACTGCTCCGGGTGTGTGTGTGTGTGTTCACTGCTGCGTGTGTGTGTGTTCACTGCTGTGTGTGTGTGTGTGTGTGTGTGTGTGTGTGTGTGTGTGTGTGTGTGTGTGTGTGTGTGTGTGTGTGTGTGTGTGTGTGTGTGCACGTGTGTGTGTTCACTGCTCTGTGTGTGTGTGTGTGTGTGTGTGTGTGTGTGTGTGTGTGTGTGTGTGTGTGTGTGTGTGTGTGTGTGTGTGTGTGTGTGCACTTTGGATGGGTTAAATGCAGAGAACTGCAGAGAACGAGTTCTGAGTATGGGTCACCGTACTTCACATATGTCACTTCACATACAGTACACACACACACACACACACACACACACACACACACACACACACACACACACACACACACACACACACACACACACACCCACTAATGACAGCTCCAGAGTGAACCAGGAAACACTTCTGCTCATTAAACCGCCCTGATCTCATTATTGTAGCTGTGTAGAAAAAACTAAACTGTACTGGAAGCCTGATTATTCCTCACAACTCCTCCAGACCCACATGACCTTCACAATTACACTTCAGTAATCAAGTCTGATTCACACACACTGCAATATTATTCAGGGTTCAACAACATTCTAACCAACGTCTTATGAAGTCATCTAAACTTTATGATCGACTTATTACTGAGTCTCTATTATAACGCGACTTTACACGGTGTTTCAAAACCTACATGGATAAACTGTGACAAATTTGTAGGATTATTATTTTTTATTATTTCCTGTTAGATGTTTCTATGTTATAACACTGTTATGTCACACTCTATGTAGTGAACATTTACATTGTATATGTATCAGACGTATAGGACATGCTATGCCTTATCCTTATGATACATCTTTCATAGGTAAATAAATAAATAACTGATCTTTGATACTTACTGTGGAGTCAGACTTCATACAGCATTTATAAGTGCTACATAAGTCTTTGACAAAGCATTGTCAAAAGCATTGACAAAGCACTAATGACACAGACAGTAAGGCAAGGTTTCTTCCGAGTCATTCATTTTTACAAACAACACCAATCGTAACACTTTGAGACACATTTATGAAGCGTCTATTCCATCTCTATTCATTTAGCTGGAATATAAATGTGTAAATTCTATATGTAAAGAGATTCATATAATTATAATGGTTCATTACAGTGTTATAAAATGAGACCAAAATCAGAAACAGTTGAGTCTGAAATTCGTTTATACGGTTGCTTCATAATATTGGAATAAAACTTTATAATGCCTAAGGGGAGTGTTAATGTAGCAACACTGTTCATTACTCAATAATTCAGCTAATAGATTCCTTATTGGTTCATGAAGCCTTATGAACTACAGGGTTATTAGAGACGTTAAAGTTCAATTCCAGCTCTGAATCTATTACAATTACAGATTTTAATAAATTGTAAAAACCAAAATAGACTTTTATT
>NC_062533.1:18055841-18063341 GCF_022655615.1 Tachysurus fulvidraco
GCAGTTTGGGGGGTTCGGTGCCTTGCTCAGTCATGGCTGGCCCGAGACTTGAACCCACGACCTTAGGGTTCAGAGTCAGACTCTCTAACCATTAGGCCAGGACTTCCCCCATTGGATCGTCTCAGAGAGCAGAAATGGGTTTGAGATCAACATTTACTCTGAAGATACAAACATCTGTGTGGAGAAAAATGAAGCTGATCTTTTCTATAAATCTGTCACCTCTAGTATTGTAGAGAAAAACAGAGACGGTGATGAAACTCTACACGTTCTTAAAGTCCTGAGTGTCGACTTTCATACGAGCTTCATATTAACACCACTGTGGAGTGAGACGTGAGGGAGACGTTCGGTCGTCGACACGGACACGAGACGAACGGGAGGAAACTGGGTAAAAGTGAAAATCCCCTCGGACTGATACAGAATGCTGACACTGGAGACTCCTTCCATAAACAGAAGCCCTATTGTACATGAATGAGTGAGCTGTTGCTATAGAAACACTTATTAATACAGAAACAATGCATTAATGTTCAGTAAACCCGAGTTTGTACCTGTATTTGTTCTTGTACATGTGTGTAACAGAAGCCTGATCTGAAAGTCGGTGTGTTTTCTAACTCATCCATCAGACCTCAGTGGCGTTGACGTCGAAACGACACACAAGCTGCTTGTGAGTGAAATATATCGCTGCTAAATCTCTCATTATGCTGCGTTTATTAGCTAGAAAAGTTTACGACATCATCAGAGCAGACGTTAACGTGTTTCCCTCCGGAGATCAGACGTTCGGCATCCGAATTTGAAAACGAGAGCACGGCGTTAATCTTCACATCCTTGGCGTAGATTCGTTCCCAGGAGACGGATAAAGACAAAATGTGCGTTTTTCTTCTTTATCCGCGGCTACAGAGTGAAGACTGAAAACTCCCCTGGGTTTAATTGCAGTGTGTGAGAAAACACACACACACACACACACACACACACACACACACACACACACACACACACACACACACACACACACACACACACCGTAATTATCTGTCTTGTTGTGTTCAGGTAAAAATCTCACAAAATCTCAAAAAATTTCCCTTCATCGTGTGCATAAGTATTCACCCCCTTGATTTTGCAGTGTTAAAGCCTGTGACTGGAATATGAAAACATCCCATAATATATTTCAATTATTGTTCATTAATACAACAGTTTACTTAAAAAAACTATACATACATAACCTATAGTACCATAGTAAGTATCATATGATGTCAATAAAACATCATAATCAATAAAACAAACAAACAAACAGAAAAAACACATTTGACAAAAAATGAAGCAGAAAGTATTAACTAAAAATCAGCAGAGGATTAGCGTGAGGAACAAGCGAGACGCTACCACCACCAGGCTTCACCCCATTCTCACGATAATATGGAGGTTCATCAGGGTCATCATATTGACTATCAGAATGACGTCAGGGTCATCATATTAACTATCAGAATGACATAAGGTTCATCATATTGACTCATCAGAATGACATCAGGGTCATCATATTGACTCATCAGAATGACATCAGGGTCATCATATTGACTCATCAGAATGACATCAGGGTCATCATATTGACTCATCAGAATGACGTCAGGTTCATCATATTGACTCATCAGAATGACATCAGGGTCATCATATTGACTCATCAGAATGATGTCAGGTTCATCATATTGACTATCAGAATGACATAAGGTTCATCATATTGACTCATCAGAATGACATCAGGGTCATCATATTGACTATCAGAATGACGTCAGGTTCATCATATTAACTATCAGAATGACATCAGGGTCATCATATTGACGCATCAGAATGATGTCAGGTTCATCATATTGACTATCAGAATGACGACAGGTTCATCATATTGACTCATCAGAATGACATCAGGGTCATCATATTGACTCATCAGAATGACGTCAGGTTCATCATATTGACTCATCAGAATGACATCAGGGTCATCATATTGACTCATCAGAATGACATCAGGGTCATCATATTGACTCATCAGAATGATGTCAGGTTCATCATATTGACTATCAGAATAACATAAGGTTCATCATATTGACTCATCAGAATGACATCAGGGTCATCATATTGACTATCAGAATGACGTCAGGTTCATCATATTAACTATCAGAATGACATAAGGTTCATCATATTGACTCATCAGAATGACATCAGGGTCATCATATTGACTCATCAGAATGACGTCAGGTTCATCATATTAACTATCAGAATGACATAAGGTTCATCATATTGACTCATCAGAATGACATCAGGGTCATCATATTGACTCATCAGAATGACGTCAGGTTCATCATATTGACTCATCAGAATGACGTCAGGGTCATCATATTGACTCATCAGAATGACGTCAGGGTCATCATATTGACTCATCAGAATGATGTCAGGTTCATCATATTGACTATCAGAATGACGTCATGTTCATCATATTGACTCATCAGAATGACATAAGGTTCATCATATTGACTCATCAGGATGACATCAGGTTCATCATATTGACTATCAGAATGACGTCAGGTTAATCATATTGACTCATCAGAATGACATAAGGTTCATCATATTGACTCATCAGAATGACATCAGGGTCATCATATTGACTCATCAGAATGACATCAGGGTCATCATATTGACTCATCAGAATGACGTCAGGTTCATCATATTGACTCATCAGAATGATGTCATGTTCATCATACTGACTCATCAGAATGACGTCAGGGTCATCATATTGACTATCAGAATGACGTCAGGTTCATCATACTGACTCATCAGAATGACGTCAGGGTCATCATATTGATTCATCAGAATGACATCAGGTTCATCATATTGACTCATCAGAATGACGTCAGGGTCATCATATTGACTCATCAGAATGACATCAGGTTCATCATATTGACTCATCAGAATGACGTCAGGTTCATCATACTGACTCATCAGAATGACGTCAGGGTCATCATATTGACTCATCAGAATGACATCAGGTTCATCATATTGACTCATCAGAATGACGTCAGGGTCATCATATTGACTCATCAGAATGACGTCAGGGTCATCATATTGACTCATCAGAATGACGTCAGGTTAATTTTATCATGTGATTAAAAAAAAAAGTTGCAAAAATGATAAAAGTTGCTGCAAGTAAAAAAATCTTTCTGATATAAACGAAATGAAAAACACCCGATTGTCCCATTCTTTATACCTAAACAAAAACAGTGCTTTCAAAAGTAATGGCACCCCTACAGGCAGCTATAAACGAGACAGTTATCCTGCCTTTCCACTTTCTCATGTCCGATGTCTGTACACAGCGCAGATCTAATCAACAGTCTGGGTCTAAAGCGAGCGTATTTGTGTCTGAACTATTACTATTAAAGATGGACAAAAACTAAACAAAAATAAGTTGTTTAGTTTTTGGAACTCACTGAGTTCCACTCTAATATTTACTACACACATTTACCTCACAGTTGAACATAGAGACAGAGAGAGAGAGAGAGAGAGAGAGAGAGAGAGAAATCATTCTAGAAGGAGAAGATAGTTAGTTTCATATGTTATTACTCTGGCTAACACAATGGCTAACACTTTTTTTTATCCTGAGCCAACAAATACACAGGATTGCGAGAGAATGAAGCATGTAGCATGTAGCATGTAGCCTGTAGTGTGTAGCTTATAGGAATGATGTACTGTACAGAGCTAAAGACAAACAGCATATAGCTTGATTCTACAAAGCAGTTATATTATCCCGTTTCTTTTTTTTTATTAATTCTTATAGTATGACGTCAACTTCTAGTCCAGAGAAACCCTAAAGGACACAAAGAACAAAGCTTGCCCAAGATGTGAAGGGTCGGTATCATTAATATTAAATAAAAATCCAATAAACTGGCCATATTTTGTATTACTTTATATTAAATCTTTATCGCACCCAGTGTTACTCGTTAAACATTCAGAAGATCGGTTCCGAGGCACAGAAACCCGAAGTGCCGCTTTATTCCTCATTTAGTAACACAATATGCATCGCGTTTTTGCTTCCTGTCATTTCAGAACAAAAAAAAAATCGAAGTGCCTTGTGTTAGATCAGCACAAGAGACCGTTCACCACCTCAGAATTAAATATTGATAAGAATAACAGTGTGCCAGGGTTTTATTGACTGTGTCTCTGCGTACAGGCTAATAATGAACCGCCGCCTCAATCGCTTTCCCTTAAACATTCATTCGTCTCGTGTTATTTCTTTACTGCACCTCTGTGTTGTAGTTTTCCACCTCGGGGCAAAACATGTTTTTATATACGCTCAGTATTAAATCATAAATTGAACTGAAAAGGCAAATAGGTGAATAGATATTTCCATCCTGGTCACTTTGTTGTACAGGGTCAGGACGAGATTAGCAATAAAATAAAGGACTTTTATTCAAAATGTCAATTTTTTTACCTAAAATGTGAAACCTGTGATGACTGAATTGTTATTTCTACAATGATACAATGATTTATAAGTGAAAAATAAAACATGCATCGTGCAGTAACAGTAAATCTATCATCAAACAGACTATAGATCATGTATATGACGTGTCGAGTAAAAACGGAGGATTTCATTTTATTCTCTGATTGTTTACACAGTGATGTACATCCACGCTGTTGCGTACGAATCGATAGTGTATTACCTTCTGAGTTAGACTTAAAGGAAGGGTCTCCGATTTTTGTGAAATGCTTCAGTCGGGCCGAATAATAAACAAAATTCAAAACAAAAATCAAAACAAACGTGTAGCCAATGAGCAGAAAGGGGCGGGGCTTGTCGATATGGGCGGAGAGAGTGTTCGGTGCGCATGTGTGACGTTAGCAGAAAGCAGTTTTAACATCGACATGGAGGATAAAAACAAAGAAAGAAAGAGAAGAAAGACTTACGATAAGGACAAGAAGTAGGACGTGTTAATATAGGATCAGCTTTCCAGCGCTGGAGAGAACTGAAGGAGCAGGAAGTTGGCCACATATTCACAGGTTGGAGTTTCCCGAGTCAATAACTCCTGAGCTAAACGCTGTTACTACACAAATAACACCTCTTTTCTATCGTAGTAATGTAGAGAGGCAGCTACAACCGCGTTTTGTGTAGTAACAGCGTTTAGCTCAGGAGTTATCGACTCGGGAAACTCCAACCTGTGAATATGTGGCCGACTTTACTTAAGACGCCGAGGCGCTTTTTTCCTTCTCGATAGGTGAGTAACGTTGGTTTTGCTTTGTTACACAGAACTAATATATGCCTTTGTCCTTTACATCATTATGCTTGTGTGGCATTTTTGCTTGTTTGTTTATCTACAATCGTATTGTTCTTCCCTTCAGCTATGATAAAGACACGTTTCTTTCCGTTAGTCGCCTGGGTTACGTATGTATGTGTGGGCGGAGCTATCGATACAGAGGTGGGACCTATTTGGGTTAGGGGCGTGTTTGTTTTGGTGATTTCAAATGTCGACACTGGCTTTCAAAAATCGGAGACCTCACCTTTAATTAATATGTCAGTTCTGAATTAATTAATCAGTCCTGAATTGCCATGAGTAAGTTTGAATTGATATGAAGACATGAATCATTTCTGAATTGATATGAGTCTGTTTTACATTGATTTGAGTCAGTTGGTTATTGAAATGAGTCAGTTCTGAATTAATACAAGTCAGTTTTAAATCGATATAAGTCCGTTCTGAATTCATTCGAGTCAGCTCTGAATTGATATGATTCTTTTTAAATGATAAGAGTCAGTTCTGACTTGATGAGTCAGATCTGATATGATACGAGTCAGTCTTCAGTTGATGTGAGTCAGTTCTGAACTTATATGAGTCAGTACTGAATTGTCAGTACAATTTATGAGAGTAAATTTTGAATTGATGAGTCAGACATGATATGAGTCATCCATTTTGAATCGATGAGTCAGACATGATATGAGTCATCCATTTTGAATTGATGAGTCAGACATGATATGAGTCATCAATTTTGAATCGATGAGTCAGACATGATATGAGTCATTCATTTTGAATCGATGAGTCAGACATGATATGAGTCATTCATTTTGAATCGATGAGTCAGCCATGATATGAGTCATCCATTTTCAATCGATGAGTAAGACATGATATGAGTCATCCATTTTGAATCAATGAGTCAGACATGATATGAGTCATCCATTTTGAATTGATGAGTCAGACATGATATGAGTCATCCATTTTGAATGGATGAGTCAGACATGATATGAGTCATCCATTTTGAATTTATGAGTCAGACATGATATGTGTGAATTCTGAATTTATGAGTCAGACATGATATGTGTGAATTCTGAATTTATGAGTCACTTTTTAATTCATATGAGTCAATTTTGAATTCTGAATCGCTCTAAATCTCTTCTGAATAGACATGAATCATGTATGAATTAATTGAATAGAGTCAGTTATGAATAGGTGATATTAGCTGGCTATCATGCTAATAATGTTTGGTTGGTCTGGATCTCCAAACTTATACTAGCTAGCTAGTTAAATTTCATCATGATGTTTCACTGGAAGGCCTCAGCTTAGCCTAGCTCGCTAACAAGCTAGATGATGTAAGTCGTAAGATGTCATGTGACCTATAAATGTAGGTATAAATAGAACAGATCGGTGTGCACTCTGCCCACGACGCACGGCAGGACGTGTGTTTATCACGGCTGACAGCAGAGTTACTGTGGGTGTAAAACGGGTCATTTGTGTGTGAAGGGGGGGTCTGTTTTTACCTAATAGTTATAAAGATATCACCAAAGCTGGGTCAAAACCCCGGAGATCTATATTTATATATTTATATAGTGTAGAAGGGATTTTCACCACAGCCTAAAGGTGTCGATTCATTCAACAGCAGCTCGGACAGAAGCGCAGCTCCAAATCACAGGGTTATATTTATGAGCTTGTTCTTATCTTATACATTACTGTTTCTATAGCAACAGCTCATTCACAGGGTAAAGCTTTCGCAACAAAAACAGATTGAAACCCGTAATTGAGTCACATTCGATGTTTTCTGTAATGAGAAATTGAATGTTATTTAACATTTAGGAGGCAACTTGAAATCGGAATGAACCATTTTTGAATATACTTGAATCGTGTATGAATGACATGAGTTGAACTGAATCAGTTCTGAATTGATACGAGTTCTCAAGTCTTATGTCAGTTCTCAAGTAATGATATGAAGATAGGGAGATAGTAGGAGAGAGTGCTGAGTAGACACGAGTCAAATGTGAATGAATCGAATCAGTTCGTAATTTATATGAGAACAGGAATCAGTTTTGAATCGTTTTGAGTCGCTTCTGTATTCATATGAGTCATTTCTCAATTCAATTTCTGAATAGACACGAGTCACGTGTGAATGAATTGAATTGAGTCCATTCTGAATTGGTATCAGGAGTCAGTTATGGGAGTCAATTCTGAATCTACATTAGTCAGTTCCCAAATTGATATGAAGACATTT
>NC_062533.1:18072443-18089943 GCF_022655615.1 Tachysurus fulvidraco
TTCACACATATCATGTCTGACTCATAAATTCAGAATTCACACATATCATGTCTGACTCATAAATTCAAAATGGATGACTCATATCATGGCTGACTCATCGATTCAAAATGAATGACTCATATCATGTCTGACTCATCAATTCAAAATGGATGACTCATATCATGTCTGACTCAGTGATTCAAAATAGATGACTCATATCATGTCTTAGTCATCGATTGAAAATGGATGACTCACATCATGTCTGACTCATCGATTCAAAATGGATGACTCATATCATGTCTGACTCATCGATTCAAAATGGATGACTCATATCATGTCTGACTCATCGATTCAAAATTGATGACTCATATCATGTCTGACTCGTCAATTCAAAATGGATGACTCATATCATGTCTGACTCATCAATTCAAAATTTACTCTCATAAATTGTACTGACAATTCAGTACTGACTCATATAAGTTCAGAACTGACTCACATCAACTGAAGACTGACTCGAATCATATCAGATCTGACTCATCAAGTCAGAACTGACTCTTATCATTTAAAAAGAATCATATCAATTCAGAGCTGACTCGAATGAATTCAGAACGGACTTATATCGATTTAAAACTGACTTGTATTAATTCAGAACTGACTCATTTCAATAACCAACTGACTCAAATCAATGTAAAACAGACTCATATCAATTCAGAAATGATTCATGTCTTCATATCAATTCAAACTTACTCATGGCAATTCAGGACTGATTAATTAATTCAGAACTGACATCATATTAATTAAAGGCAGGGTCTCCAATTTTCGAAAGCCAATGTTGACATTTGAAATCACCAAAACGAACACGCCCCTAACCCAAATAGGTCCCACCCCTGTATCGATAGCTCCGCCCACACATACATACGTAACCCAGGTGACTAACGGAAAGAAACGTGTCTTTATCATAGCTGAAGGGAAGAACGATACGATTGTAGATAAACAAACAAGCAAAAATGCCACACAAGCATAATGATGTAAAGGACAAAGGCATATATTAGTTCTGTGTAACAAAGCAAAACCAACGTTACTCACCTATCGAGAAGGAAAAAAGCGCCTCGGCGTCTTAAGTAAAGTCGGCCACATATTCACAGGTCGGAGTTTCCCGAGTCGATAACTCCTGAGCTAAACGCTGTTACTACACAAAACGCGGTTGTAGCTGCCTCTCTACATTACTACGATAGAAAAAGAGGTGTTATTTGTGTAGTAACAGCGTTTAGCTCAGGAGGTATTGACTCGGGAAACTCCAACCTGTGAATATGTGGCCAACTTCCTGCTCCTTCAGTTCTCTCCAGCGCTGGAAAGCTGATCCTATATTAACACGTCCTACTTCTTGTCCTTATCGCAAGTCTCTCTTCTTTCTTTCTTTGTTTTTATCCCCCATGTCAATGTTAAAACCGCTTTTCTGCTAACGTCACACATGCGCACACGAACACTCTCTCCGCCCATATCGCCAGCCCCCGCCCCTTTCTGCTCATTGGCTACACGTTTGTTTTGATTTTTGTTTTGAATTTTGTTATTATCGGCCCCGCTGAATGAAGCATTTCACAAAATCGGAAGACCCTTCCTTTAAGTCTACTCAGAAGGTAATACACTATCGATTCGTACGCAACAGCGTGGATGTACATCACTGTGTAACACATCAGAGAATAAATGAATCCTCCGTTTTACTCGACACGTCATATCATGATCTATAGTCTGTTTGATGATAGATTTACTGTTACTGCACGATGCATGTTTTATTTTTCACTTATAAATCATTGTATCATTGTAGAAATAACAATTCAGTCATCCACAGGTTTCACATTTTAGGTACAAAAATTGACATTTTGAATAAAAGTCCTTTATTTTATTGCTAATCTCGTCCTGACCCTGTACAACAAAGTGACCAGGATGGAAATATCTATTCACCTATTTGCCTTTTCAGTTCAATTTATGATTTAATACTGAGCGTATATAAAAACATGTTTTGCCCCGAGGTGGAAAACTACAACACAGAGGTGCAGTAAAGAAATACACGAGACGAATGAATGTTTAAGGGAAAGCGATTGAGGCGGCGGTTCATTATTAGCCTGTACGCAGAGACACAGTCAATAAAACCCTGGCACACTGTTATTCTTATCAATATTTAATTCTGAGGTGGTGAACGGTCTCTTGTGCTGATCTAACACAAGGCACTTCGATTTTTTTTTTGTTCTGAAATGACAGGAAGCAAAAACGCGATGCATATTGTGTTACTAAATGAGGAATAAAGCGGCACTTCGGGTTTCTGTGCCTCGGAACCGATCTTCTGAATGTTTAACGAGTAACACTGGGTGCGATAAAGATTTAATATAAAGTAATACAAAATATGGCCAGTTTATTGGATTTTTATTTAATATTAATGATACCGACCCTTCACATCTTGGGCAAGCTTTGTTCTTTGTGTCCTTTAGGGTTTCTCTGGACTAGAAGTTGACGTCATACTATAAGAATTAATAAAAAAAAAGAAACGGGATAATATAACTGCTTTGTAGAATCAAGCTATATGCTGTTTGTCTTTAGCTCTGTACAGTACATCATTCCTATAAGCTACACACTACAGGCTACATGCTACATGCTACATGCTTCATTCTCTCGCAATCCTGTGTATTTGTTGGCTCAGGATAAAAAAAGTGTTAGCCATTGTGTTAGCCAGAGTAATAACATATGAAACTAACTATCTTCTCCTTCTAGAATGATTTCTCTCTCTCTCTCTCTCTCTCTCTCTCTCTCTCTCTCTCTCTCTCTCTCTCTCTCTCTCTCTCTCTCTCTCTCTCTGTCTCTATGTTCAACTGTGAGGTAAATGTGTGTAGTAAATATTAGAGTGGAACTCAGTGAGTTCCAAAAACTAAACAACTTATTTTTGTTTAGTTTTTGTCCATCTTTAATAGTAATAGTTCAGACACAAATACGCTCGCTTTAGACCCAGACTGTTGATTAGATCTGCGCTGTGTACAGACATCGGACATGAGAAAGTGGAAAGGCAGGATAACTGTCTCGTTTATAGCTGCCTGTAGGGGTGCCATTACTTTTGAAAGCACTGTTTTTGTTTAGGTATAAAGAATGGGACAATCCGGTGTTTTTCATTTCGTTTATATCAGAAAGATTTTTTTACTTGCAGCAACTTTTATCATTTTTGCAACTTTTTTTTTTAATCACATGATAAAATTAACCTGACGTCATTCTGATGAGTCAATATGATGACCCTGACGTCATTCTGATGAGTCAATATGATGACCCTGACGTCATTCTGATGAGTCAATATGATGAACCTGATGTCATTCTGATGAGTCAATATGATGACCCTGACGTCATTCTGATGAGTCAGTATGATGAACCTGACGTCATTCTGATGAGTCAATATGATGAACCTGATGTCATTCTGATGAGTCAATATGATGACCCTGACGTCATTCTGATGAGTCAATATGATGAACCTGACGTCATTCTGATGAGTCAGTATGATGACCCTGACGTCATTCTGATGAGTCAGTATGATGAACCTGACGTCATTCTGATAGTCAATATGATGACCCTGATGTCATTCTGATGAGTCAGTATGATGAACATGACATCATTCTGATGAGTCAATATGATGAACCTGACGTCATTCTGATGAGTCAATATGATGACCCTGATGTCATTCTGATGAGTCAATATGATGACCCTGATGTCATTCTGATGAGTCAATATGATGAACCTTATGTCATTCTGATGAGTCAATATGATTAACCTGACGTCATTCTGATAGTCAATATGATGAACCTGATGTCATCCTGATGAGTCAATATGATGAACCTTATGTCATTCTGATGAGTCAATATGATGAACATGACGTCATTCTGATAGTCAATATGATGAACCTGACATCATTCTGATGAGTCAATATGATGACCCTGACGTCATTCTGATGAGTCAATATGATGACCCTGACGTCATTCTGATGAGTCAATATGATGAACCTGACGTCATTCTGATGAGTCAATATGATGACCCTGATGTCATTCTGATGAGTCAATATGATGAACCTTATGTCATTCTGATAGTTAATATGATGAACCTGACGTCATTCTGATGAGTCAATATGATGACCCTGATGTCATTCTGATGAGTCAATATGATGAACCTTATGTCATTCTGATAGTTAATATGATGAACCTGACGTCATTCTGATAGTCAATATGATGACCCTGATGTCATTCTGATGAGTCAATATGATGAACCTTATGTTATTCTGATAGTCAATATGATGAACCTGACATCATTCTGATGAGTCAATATGATGACCCTGATGTCATTCTGATGAGTCAATATGATGACCCTGATGTCATTCTGATGAGTCAATATGATGAACCTGACGTCATTCTGATGAGTCAATATGATGACCCTGATGTCATTCTGATGAGTCAATATGATGAACCTGTCGTCATTCTGATAGTCAATATGATGAACCTGACATCATTCTGATGCGTCAATATGATGACCCTGATGTCATTCTGATAGTTAATATGATGAACCTGACGTCATTCTGATAGTCAATATGATGACCCTGATGTCATTCTGATGAGTCAATATGATGACCCTGACGTCATTCTGATGAGTCAATATGATGAACCTGATGTCATTCTGATGAGTCAATATGATGACCCTGACGTCATTCTGATGAGTCAGTATGATGAACCTGACGTCATTCTGATGAGTCAATATGATGAACCTGATGTCATTCTGATGAGTCAATATGATGACCCTGACGTCATTCTGATGAGTCAATATGATGAACCTGATGTCATTCTGATGAGTCAATATGATGACCCTGACGTCATTCTGATGAGTCAGTATGATGAACCTGACGTCATTCTGATGAGTCAATATGATGAACCTGATGTCATTCTGATGAGTCAATATGATGACCCTGACGTCATTCTGATGAGTCAATATGATGAACCTGATGTCATTCTGATGAATCAATATGATGACCCTGACGTCATTCTGATGAGTCAGTATGATGAACCTGACGTCATTCTGATAGTCAATATGATGACCCTGATGTCATTCTGATGAGTCAGTATGATGAACATGACATCATTCTGATGAGTCAATATGATGAACCTGACGTCATTCTGATGAGTCAATATGATGACCCTGATGTCATTCTGATGAGTCAATATGATGACCCTGATGTCATTCTGATGAGTCAATATGATGAACCTTATGTCATTCTGATGAGTCAATATGATTAACCTGACGTCATTCTGATAGTCAATATGATGAACCTGATGTCATCCTGATGAGTCAATATGATGAACCTTATGTCATTCTGATGAGTCAATATGATGAACATGACGTCATTCTGATAGTCAATATGATGAACCTGACATCATTCTGATGAGTCAATATGATGACCCTGACGTCATTCTGATGAGTCAATATGATGACCCTGACGTCATTCTGATGAGTCAATATGATGAACCTGACGTCATTCTGATGAGTCAATATGATGACCCTGATGTCATTCTGATGAGTCAATATGATGAACCTTATGTCATTCTGATAGTTAATATGATGAACCTGACGTCATTCTGATGAGTCAATATGATGACCCTGATGTCATTCTGATGAGTCAATATGATGAACCTTATGTCATTCTGATAGTTAATATGATGAACCTGACGTCATTCTGATAGTCAATATGATGACCCTGATGTCATTCTGATGAGTCAATATGATGAACCTTATGTTATTCTGATAGTCAATATGATGAACCTGACATCATTCTGATGAGTCAATATGATGACCCTGATGTCATTCTGATGAGTCAATATGATGACCCTGATGTCATTCTGATGAGTCAATATGATGAACCTGACGTCATTCTGATGAGTCAATATGATGACCCTGATGTCATTCTGATGAGTCAATATGATGAACCTGTCGTCATTCTGATAGTCAATATGATGAACCTGACATCATTCTGATGCGTCAATATGATGACCCTGATGTCATTCTGATAGTTAATATGATGAACCTGACGTCATTCTGATAGTCAATATGATGACCCTGATGTCATTCTGATGAGTCAATATGATGAACCTTATGTCATTCTGATAGTCAATATGATGAACCTGACATCATTCTGATGAGTCAATATGATGACCCTGATGTCATTCTGATGAGTCAATATGATGAACCTGACGTCATTCTGATGAGTCAATATGATGACCCTGATGTCATTCTGATGAGTCAGTATGATGAACCTGTCGTCATTCTGATAGTCAATATGATGAACCTGACATCATTCTGATGCGTCAATATGATGACCCTGATGTCATTCTGATGAGTCAATATGATGACCCTGACGTCATTCTGATGAGTCAATATGATGACCCTGATGTCATTCTGATGAGTCAATATGATGACCCTGATGTCATTCTGATGAGTCAATATGATGACCCTGATGTCATTCTGATGAGTCAATATGATGAACCTTATGTCATTCTGATAGTTAATATGATGACCCTGACGTCATTCTGATAGTCAATATGATGACCCTGATGAACCTCCATATTATCGTGAGAATGGGGTGAAGCCTGGTGGTGGTAGCGTCTCGCTTGTTCCTCACGCTAATCCTCTGCTGATTTTAGTTAATACTTTCTGCTTCATTTTTGTCAAATGTGTTTTTTCTGTTTGTTTGTTTGTTTTATTGATTATGATGTTTTATTGACATCATATGATACTTACTATGGTACTATAGGTTATGTATGTATAGTTTTTTTAAGTAAACTGTTGTATTAATGAACAATAATTGAAATATATTATGGGATGTTTTCATATTCCAGTCACAGGCTTTAACACCTGCAAAATCAAGGGGGGTGAATACTTATGCACACGATGAGGGAAATTTTTTGAGATTTTGTGAGATTTTTACCTGAACACAACAAGACAGATAATTACGGTGTGTGTGTGTGTGTGTTGTGTGTGTGTGTGTGTGTGTGGTGTGTGTGTGTGTGTGTGTTTTCTCACACACTGCAATTAAACCCAGGGGAGTTTTCAGGTCTTCACTCTGTAGCCGCGGATAAAGAAGAAAAACGCACATTTTGTCTTTATCCGTCTCCTGGGAACGAATCTACGCCAAGGATGTGAAGATTAACGCCGTGCTCTCGTTTTCAAATTCGGATGCCGAACGTCTGATCTCCGGAGGGAAACACGTTAACGTCTGCTCTGATGATGTCGTAAACTTTTCTAGCTAATAAACGCAGCATAATGAGAGATTTAGCAGCGATATATTTCACTCACAAGCAGCTTGTGTGTCGTTTCGACGTCAACGCCACTGAGGTCTGATGGATGATTTAGAAAACACACCGACTTTCAGATCAGGCTTCTGTTACACACATGTACAAGAACAAATACAGGTACAAAACTCGGGTTTACTGAACATTAATGCATTGTTTCTGTATTAATAAGTGTTTCTATAGCAACAGCTCACTCATTCATGTACAATAGGGCTTCTGTTTATGGAAGGAGTCTCCAGTGTCAGCATTCTGTATCAGTCCGAGGGATTTTCACTTTTACCCAGTTTCCTCCCGTTCGTCTCGTGTCCGTGTCGACGACCGAACGTCTCCCTCACGTCTCACTCCACAGTGGGTGTTAATATGAAGCTCGTATGAAAGTCGACACTCAGGACTTTAAGAACGTGTAGAGTTCATCACCGTCTTCTGTTTTTCTCTACAATACTAGAGGTGACAGATTTATAGAAAAGATCAGCTTCATTTTTCTCCACACAGATGTTTGTATCTTCAGAGTAAATGTTGATCTCAAACCCATTTCTGCTCTCTGAGACGATCCAATGGGGGAAGTCCTGGCCTAATGGTTAGAGAGTCTGACTCTGAACCCTAAGGTCGTGGGTTCAAGTCTCGGGCCAGCCATGACTGAGCAAGGCACCGAACCCCCCAAACTGCTCCCTGGGCGCCACAGCATAAATGGCTGCCCACTGCTCCGGTGTTCACGGTGTGTGTGTGCGTGTGTGTGTGTTCACTGCTCCGGGTGTGTGTTCACGGTGTGTGTGTGCGTGTGTGCGTGCGTGTGTGCGTGTTCACTGCTCCGGGTGTGTGTTCACGGTGTGTGTTCACGGTGTGTGTTCACTGCTGTGTGTGTGTGTGCGTGTGCACTTTGGGTGGGTCAAATGCAGAGAACGTATTCTGAGTCTGGGTCACCTTACTTAGCCGTATGTCACGTCACTTTCATATGCTACTCCTTGGTGCAATCATTCCACTGTTATGCTGATGACATGCAGTTATCAACCTCGATTTTGGTTTTATTTTTTATCCCTAATTGCATTCCTTTTAAGCTTGAATACCGGACAGATGCAAAAAGCATTTCACTGCACGTCGTACTCTGTATGTATGTGACAAATAAAATTTGATTTGATCTGATTTGATATATGTTTCGGCTCAGTCAGATGTGAGTCACCAGTTTAATAAGATTGAAGATTGTGTGAAGGACATCAGACAGCTCACTAACTTCCTCCTGCTTAACTCTGACACATAGAAGTTCTTGTACCAGGACCACAGACAGCCAGAAGTACGTTTAAGTTGAATATTTTACCTACAAAAAAAAATACATGATATGAAATAAAAGTAAAATGTATTTGATCGGACAATCCAACAGCAGTGGCTGTGTGTACCTGAGACACACAGGTGGATTTACCTGCTTCCACACTCGTATTCCTGCAGTATCATTTCCCCCATGATCACTGGACCCCTGAGAGCCTGTGCTAATCAGCTGCTAATCCCGACCAGAGCGCAGCTTGCTCTCCTGACTCCAGACCTCCTGATCCGTATTGCACCCGCGGGGAATCAGGAGGATAAAAGACTCGGCTCCGGCGGGGAAACAGATCGATATCTGCTTCATCGATTCACATCTCTGAATGTAAAACTCGGTCACTTCGGGTGAGCACGGGTGAGTTTAAAGGCTGGTGATGACGAGTCTTTATCGTGTCTAGGGTTTGGGCCTTTATTGTTAAACATGACTCTATTATTTATATTATTATTTGTATTTCTGTTATTATTATGAGGATGATGATTCTACTACAACGTCTCATTAAACCCAGGAACATACAGAGGAACCGAATCAGACAACGAGAAATTCAATTCAATTCAGTTCAGTTATTTGTATAGCGCTTTATACAATGGGCTTTGCAGCTTTACAGAACATAAACATAGAACAGAGGTACACATAAGGTAAATATAGAGAATTAATATAGTAAAAATTCAAGATATATAGAGTATATAGTTCAGTGTGTATGTATGTATATATGTATGTGCTGTTGTGTATGTGTGTATGTATGTTGTGTATGTATGTGTGTATGTGTGTGTGTATGTGTATGTGTGTCTGGTGTGGTGTGTACTGTATTATGTCTGTCTCTGTAGGGCTGTATGTTCCGGGTGTCTGTCCTGTACTGTCTGTCTGTGTGTTTCTGTCCTGTATGTCTGTCCTGTATGTCGGTGCTGTGTGTGGTCTGTCTGTCTGTCCTGTCTTCTGTCTGTCTGTCTGATCTGTCTGTCGTATGTGGTGTCTGTCTGTATAGTCTGTGGTGGTGTGTGTCTGTCTGTCTGTATGTGTGTACCTGATCTGTCTTGTATGTGTGTGGTGTGTCTGCTGTCTGTCTGTGTGTTCTGTCTGTCTGGGTGTCTGTCCTGTCTGTCTGTCTGTCTGTGTGTCGCTGTCTGTCTGTCTGCTGTGTGGTGTGTCATGTCTGTCTGTCCTGTTGTGTCTCGTCCTGTCCGATCTTGTGGTGTGTGTCTGTGTCTGTGTGTCTGTCTGTCTGTCTGTGTGTCTTTCTTTCTGTCTGTTTTTGTTGTGTCTGTCTCTGTCTGTGTGTCTTTCTGTCTTTCTGTCTGTCTGTGTTTCTGTCTGTCTTTCTTTTTTGTGTGTCTGTCTGTCTGTGTGTCTGTCTGTCTGTCTGTTTTGTCTGTGTTTTCTTTCTGTTGTGTGTCTTGTGTCTGTTCTGTGTGTCTGTGTTTCTGTTGTGTCTTTCTGTCTGTCTGTGTGTCTGTGTGTCTGTGTGTCTGTCTGTCTTTCTGTGTGTCTGTGTGTCTGTGTGTCTGTCTGTCTGTCTGTGTTGTCTGTGTTCTGTTGTGTTGTCTGTCTTTCTGTATGTCTGTCTGTCTGTCTTCTCGTCTGTCTTTCTGTTTTTGTCTGTCTGTCTGTGTGTGTGTCATGTCATGTCTTTGTGTCGTCTGTCTTCTGTGGTCTTTTGTGTTCTGTCTGTCTGTCTGTGTGTCTGTTGTCTTTGTGTCTGTCTGTGTGTCTGTTGTCTTGTGTATGTCTGTGTGTCTTGTGTGTCTGTGTGTCCTGTCTGTCTGTCTATGTGTGTCTGTGTGTCTTTGTTGTATGTCTGTCTTTATCTGTCTGTTTTGTCTGTCTGTCTCTTGTTTTTGTGTTTTCTGTTGTCTGTTTGTCTTTGTATGTCTGTTTTGTCTATGTGTTCTTTCTGTTGTCTGTCTTTGTCGTTTCTGTTGTTGTCTGTCTGTGTGTCTGTATGTGTCTGTTGTATGTCTGTTGTGTGTGTGTCTGTCTGTTGCTGTCTGTGTGTCTGTATGTCTGTCTGTCTGTCTGTATGTCGTGTCTGTCTGTATGTATGTGTGTGTGTGTATGTTGTCTGTCTGTCTGTTGTCTGTATGTCTGTATGTGTGTGTATGTCTGTATGTGTGTATGTAGTGTCTGTTGTGTGTCTGTCTGTTGTTGTGTGTGTGTGTCTGTATGTGTGTATGCTGTCTTTGTTTGTCTGTATGTGTCTGTCTGTATGTGTGTGTCTGTTGTATGTCTGTATGTGTGTCTGTGTGTCTGTATGTCTGTATGTTGTATGTCTGTCTGTCTGTATTGTTGTGTGTCTGTCTGTCTGTGTGTCTGTATGTCTGTCTGTGTGTCTGTCTGTGTGTATGTCTGTGTCTATGTATGTCTGTGTGTATGTCTGTCTGTCTGTCTGTCTGTGTGTTGTCTGTATGTCTGTCTGTCTGTCTGTCTGTCTGTCTGTATGTCTGTACTGTCTGTCTGTCGTGTCTGTGTGTCTGTGTGTGTGTCTGTCTGTCTGTCTGTCTGTATGTCTGTCTGTCTGTGTGTGTACTGTCTGTCTGTGTGTCTGTATGTCTGTATGTGTGTCATGTATGTATGTCTGTGTGTGTGTCTGTATGTCTGTCTGTCTGCGTTATGTGTTCTGTCTGTATGTCATTTATGTCTGTGTGTTAGGTATGTCTGTCTGTCTGTATGTGTGTCATGTGTGTGTGTCTGTATGTCTGTATGTCTGTATGTTCTGTATGTCTGTGTGTGTCTGTCTGTATGTGTGTATGTATTGTCTGTATGTGTGTATGTATGTCTGTCTGTGTGTGTGTCTGTTATGTCTGTTGTGTTGTCTGTCTGTATGTATTTCTGTTGTGTGTGTCTGTCTGCCTTTCTTTCTGTCTGTGTGTCTGTCTGCCTGTCTTTCTGTCTGTGTGTCTGTCTGTATTTCTGTCCGTGTGTCTGTCTGTCTGTATTTCTGTCCGTGTGTCTGTCTGTCATGTATGTATGTCTGTATGTCTGTATGTATGCGTGTATGTGTGTGTATGTCTGTCTGTATGTATGTGTGTATGTGTGTATGTATGTTGTATGTATGTATGTATGTCTGTATGTCTGTCTGTATGTCTGTCTGTATGTTGTGTCTGTATGTCTGTCTGTCTGTCTCTGTATGTCTGTCTGTTGTGTCTGTCTGTCTGTCTGTATGTATGTATGTATGTATGTATGTAGGTATGTATGTGTGTATGTATGTATGTATGTATGTGTGTATGTATTTATCCCCAATGAGCAAGTCTGAGGTGACTCAGGCAGCAGTGGCGAGATACTCCGTCCAATTTTTTGTGAAATAATGAAGCACAATAAAGTAAACGGGGGACACGGTGGTTTAGTGTTTAGCACGTTTGCCTTACACCTTCAGGGTCGGGGGTTCGATTCCCACCTCCGCCTTGTGTGTGTGGATTTGCATGTTCTCCCCGTGCCTCGGGGGTTTCCTCCGGGTACTCCGGTTTCCTCCCCCGGTCCAAAGACATGCATGGTAGGTTGATTGGCATCTCTGGAAAATTGTCCGTAGTGTGTGAGTGTGTGAGTGAATGAGAGTGTGTGTGTGCCCTGTGATGGGTTGGCACTCCGTCCAGGGTGTATCCTGCCTCGATGCCCGATGACACCTGAGATAGGCACAGGCTCCCCGTGACCCGAGAAGTTCAGATAAGCGGTAGTGAATGAATGGATGAATAAAGTAAACAATTTCCATAAACTTCAAACGAGTTATTTGTATTTTTCTTT
The DNA here is from genome assembly GCF_022655615.1 of Tachysurus fulvidraco. NCBI lineage: Eukaryota > Metazoa > Chordata > Actinopteri > Siluriformes > Bagridae > Tachysurus > Tachysurus fulvidraco. The sequence continues at coordinate 18,084,828 of NC_062533.1, forward strand.
TTGTAACAGATGATTACGGTATTATGATTAAGGATTAATAAACTCTAGATCTTTGCTTATAGGTGATAAATTTCACCAGTAATGTAATGTCTTTTTATTAACAATTAAAAGTAATTAAAAAAAATAAAAGTCTATTTTGGTTTTTACAATTTATTAAAATCTGTAATTGTAATAGATTCAGAGCTGGAATTGAACTTTAACGTCTCTAATAACCCTGTAGTTCATAAGGCTTCATGAACCAATAAGGAATCTATTAGCTGAATTATTGAGTAATGAACAGTGTTGCTACATTAACACTCCCCTTAGGCATTATAAAGTTTTATTCCAATATTATGAAGCAACCGTATAAACGAATTTCAGACTCAACTGTTTCTGATTTTGGTCTCATTTTATAACACTGTAATGAACCATTATAATTATATGAATCTCTTTACATATAGAATTTACACATTTATATTCCAGCTAAATGAATAGAGATGGAATAGACGCTTCATAAATGTGTCTCAAAGTGTTACGATTGGTGTTGTTTGTAAAAATGAATGACTCGGAAGAAACCTTGCCTTACTGTCTGTGTCATTAGTGCTTTGTCAATGCTTTTGACAATGCTTTGTCAAAGACTTATGTAGCACTTATAAATGCTGTATGAAGTCTGACTCCACAGTAAGTATCAAAGATCAGTTATTTATTTATTTACCTATGAAAGATGTATCATAAGGATAAGGCATAGCATGTCCTATACGTCTGATACATATACAATGTAAATGTTCACTACATAGAGTGTGACATAACAGTGTTATAACATAGAAACATCTAACAGGAAATAATAAAAAATAATAATCCTACAAATTTGTCACAGTTTATCCATGTAGGTTTTGAAACACCGTGTAAAGTCGCGTTATAATAGAGACTCAGTAATAAGTCGATCATAAAGTTTAGATGACTTCATAAGACGTTGGTTAGAATGTTGTTGAACCCTGAAGATTATTGCAGTGTGTGTGAATCAGACTTGATTACTGAAGTGTAATTGTGAAGGTCATGTGGGTCTGGAGGAGTTGTGAGGAATAATCAGGCTTCCAGTACAGTTTAGTTTTTTCTACACAGCTACAATAATGAGATCAGGGCGGTTTAATGAGCAGAAGTGTTTCCTGGTTCACTCTGGAGCTGTCATTAGTGGGTGTGTGTGTGTGTGTGTGTGTGTGTGTGTGTGTGTGTGTGTGTGTGTGTGTGTGTGTGTGTGTGTGTGTGTGTGTGTGTGTGTGTGTGTACTGTATGTGAAGTGACATATGTGAAGTACGGTGACCCATACTCAGAACTCGTTCTCTGCAGTTCTCTGCATTTAACCCATCCAAAGTGCACACACACACACACACACACACACACACACACACACACACACACACACACACACACACACACACACACACACACACACACACACACAGAGCAGTGAACACACACACGTGCACACACACACACACACACACACACACACACACACACACACACACACACACACACACACACACACACACACACACACACACACACACAGCAGTGAACACACACACACGCAGCAGTGAACACACACACACACACCCGGAGCAGTGGGCAGCAATTTATGCTGCGGCGCCCGGGGAGCAGTTGGGGGGATTCGGTGCCTTGCTCAAGGGCAACTCAGTCGTGGCCGGCCCGAGACTCGAACCCACAACCTTAGGATTACGAGTCAAACTCTCTAACCATTAGTATTAACTGTATTGTGATCATTAACTGTGTGTGTGTGTGTGTGTGTGTGTGTGTGTGTGTGTGTATGTGTGTGTATGTGTGTGTGAGTGAGTGTATGTGTGTGTGTGTGTGTGTGTGTATGTGTGTGTAGTGTATTGTATAATGACCGCATAATGGGATGTGATCAGTGAGATTTATCTGCTGTACTCTGATGAATACGTCTCTGCAGGGCTTTTGTTTCCTCAGACGTGTGTTTTCTTGTTTTTTTCACTGCAGGAAGACGTGATGACTCCCAGGACAGCGTGTGAGCTTATGTTGGATCTGGGACATGGACTCAGAAGCCAGAGACGGCGAGTGGAGGATGGATGGATGGATGGAGCCCAGGCTTCTAAGCCCATGGTGTCGAGCAGCAGATGGAAAGTTGGGGGTGTTACAGGCAAAAAAAAACAGCACATTTGTTTTAGTGTGAAGACGACTGTTGAGCTTCATCTCTAAAGAGCCTTAAAAAGGTTTTAAACACGAAGAACACGACGCCAACATCATCCTCGAGGGCGTCTCCACCGACGCTCCTGCTTCTGTTCATGTGTGGAACTCCAACAAGCTTAAAATATGCTTCAGATATTCGACCTTCGATGTGAAATTTGACTCTGAATCAGTTTCAGAAGTGAATCGGTTCATCTGCTGGTGACGGCGAGCATTCCAACCTTCTTCGTGAGACATCGATACGGAGACTTTTTGGACGGACAGACGTACGGACAGATGGACAACCTGGAGCTGGAGCATGGGCTGAGATACCTGATCTAATCCCAAGTTAATGAATATTTAAATGAACATATTTTAGTGAGTTAGCAAATTAATCAATTAAACAAACAAACAAACAAGATCCATAAACACTGAAGTGTACTCAGAAGTGTTTACATAAATGTCCCTGTGAATGAGCTGTTGCTATAGAAACAATATAGAAAACTGATCGACACCTTCTGACCAATCAGAGCGCAGGATTCAGAAGCGACATGGAGCCACACTGAAACGAGTAAGGAAGTGTTGAGTTGTGGAGTTGAGAAGATCAAAGGAGAAGATCAAAGGAGTCTCTCTTCCCTTTATGATGGACATTTACACCACACGCATGCGGGATCACCCCTCACACACACCCCACACCCTTCACACACACTCTACACCCCACACCCCTCACACACACCCCACACCCTTCACACACACTCTACACCCCACACCCCTCACACACACCCCACACCCTTCACACACACTCTACACCCCACACCCCTCACACACACCCCACACCCTTCACACACACTCTACACCCCACACGCCTCACACACTCTCTTAACCCTACAAACCTTTCTTAAACACTCTTCACCCCACACACCCCTAACACATACTTCTTACCCCACACCTCTCACACACACTCTAATACCCCTCACACAGTCTACACCCCTCACACACATTCTACACCCCAAACACACTCTACATCCCACACCCCACACACACTCTACACCCCACACACCCCTCACACACACTCTACACCCCACAGCCCACACACACACACACTCTACACCCCCCCACACACACACTCTACACCCCACAGCCCACACACACACTCTACACCCCACAGCCCACACACACTCTACACCCCACAGCCCACACACACACTCTACACCCCACACCCCACACACACTCTACACCCCACACACCCCTCACACACACTCTACACCCCACATGCCACACACACTCTACACTCCACAGCCCACACACACACTCTACACCCCACACCCCCCCACACACATGCCATGCCACTGTGTACTGTGTCACATATATATGGTGTAAATGACAATAAAAGCTTCTTGACTTGACTTGACAAGTGGATGAGGAGTGTGAGCTTTAACACACTCTTTCTCTTTTATGTGCGACAGATTTGTCCAGTTTAATTTTTATTGAACAACATTATGTGTTAAAATATCAGGTGATAAATAAACTCCCTGTGACTCTGTGTAAATGGCTGTAAATGTGAAATGTAATGAGATTAGAAATGCCCTATTTTGTAATTTTGTGGATTTTACTCTCTCTCTCTCTCTCTCTCTCTCTCTCTCTCTCTCTCTCTCTCTCTCTCACACACACACACACACACACACACACACACACACACACACACACACACACACACACACACACACACACACACACACACACACTGCTCCAATCTGCTTTAACTGCCTTTGTGCAGTTAAATCATGTTGTCTCTCTCTCTCACACACACACACACACACACACACACACACACACACACACACACACACACACACACACACACACACACACACACACACACACACACACACACACACACAAACCTCTGCTCCCCAGCAATTGGAAATTGAATTAAATCTCCTGGACCTGATTGTGGAGCTGATTAAAGTCATTTCTGAGGGAGCAGAACCAGCGGTTTATTGGAGTGCACCTGGCACTGTGGGGTAATTACTCGCTTAAACCACAAACGGTTTCGCCTCTAAAGCCCCAGCATTTACCCCATCACCGTATTATACCTGCTGAGTGTATTTACCTAGAACACAGCATTCACCTGACAAACACAACCTTCTCCTTACACCACAAAGTGTAATTAATATGTAATAGCTCATTTATTAATGCTCTAATACACAAAGAATCCCTTTGCACTAGTAACAGTTTCTTTGCTGATGAGATTCATGTAAACAAAACCATGACACAGGCGACTAGCTTTAAGAAGAACCGAGTCTCAGACGACTCACGGTGACACACGGAACAGGTGAAGACGATCAGTGCAACAAACCGAAGATAGGCGCACAACAAAAAGCATAAGACGGTGGTGGTTGCCATGGAAACCGCAGCACAATCCGTATGATGGGGTCCAGTATAGCATCAGAGCATACATCGTGCTTACTGGGTTTACAATACAAACAGAGCGGGAATGAGAAATAAATCACAACGGAGCAAATCAGTAGGACAAAAAGTGTCACTGCTTATTTCTCTTCGTTTACAAGTAAAATGAGCGAAAGAGCAAAACTGAAAGGAGACAGAGATGAACAGATAACGCAGATTAGGAGATGAACAGATAACGCAGATTAGGAGATGAACAGATAATGCAGATTAGGAGATGAACAGATAACGCAGATTAGGAGATGAACTGATGACGCAGATAAGGAACAATAAGCCAACGATGTCCATTGTACTGCAGAACATTTCTGATCCCCAGTCAAATGCTTACAATCTACTGGAGGATCTTTAGTGCTGAATGTGTTAAACACACGTCAGGGGCAGATGGGGAGGAAAGAAGAAGGAAATGAATCTCCTGCTTAATTGTCTAAAGGTTTATCAGCGCCGAGGCTGCGTTTGACACGGCTCA
>NC_062533.1:18103745-18128745 GCF_022655615.1 Tachysurus fulvidraco
CTCTCTCTCTCACACACTGTCTCTCACACTCTCTCTCTCTTCCTCTCTCTCTCTCTCTCTCTCTCTCTCACTCTCTATCTGTCTATCTCTCTCTTACTGTCTCTCTTTTTCTGTCTGTCTGTCTCTCTCTCTCTTCCTCTGTCTCTGACTCTCTCTCTCTCTCTCTTACTCTCTCTCTCTCTCTTACTCTCTCTATCTGTCTCTATGTCTCTCTCTACTACTCTCTCTTTCACTCTCTCTTACTCTCTCTTCCTCTGTCTGCCTCTCTCTCTCTCTCTCTCTCTCTCTCTCTCTCTCTCTCTCTCTCTCTCTCTCTCTCTCTCTCTGAGAGACAGATGGTAATAGTTATATAGCCAATAAAGCAACCTCTGTATCTTGAATCCTGAGACAGAGAGAAAGAGAGAGTTCAGTCACAATAAGTCACCCATGATTCCCATGATGCATTGCACATTAGAGTTAAATACTGTACGATTATATGACATCATTTACTGGACATTTTTATAGTAACGATTAACAACGAACATAAAGTGTGTGTGTGTTGTATTAAATAAAGGATAATAAACCCAGCTTCTGTTTTAAAGAGCGATAATAAAAACTACATGTCTTTTAATGACCAATGAACCCGTTATCAGTTCGGTGAAGTGATCAGGAGGCACTTAAACTTTAGTCCGGCGTACAGTCTGAGATCTCGCCGTTCGTACAGACGCTGACACTCAGGAGGTTTATCAGGAGTTTAATATGGACGACGTGCACGCTGCGTTTTCCCCAGCCGACTCCGTCAAAAGCCTCCAGACGTTTGTGCCTGAGGCGAGACTTTTCAGAGCTGCTAAAGTGAAAGGTGTTGGCAGAATTTAGCATGGTAGCGCTGGGCTAATGTAGCGTAGCCTGAGGTGGAAACGTCTTGATTAGCTTATCAGTGAATTCAGCGTACATAATGACTTTTTCCTGATATTTACATCTGGACTTGTGAAGCAACTGAGAACATGGAAGCTTTGGTGACAGGACATTAAGAAGAGCGAAAGTATTGGCACGGATAATCTTTAAAATGAAATAACGCTGGATATTTAGTTTCATGCCTCAACAATGTTAAAGTATGATCAGTCCATGAATACACGGGTTCGAATGGAATGCGCCGTGCTCCAGGTCGCACAGGGGGCGGTACATACGGAAGAGGTGAGTGCAAAAGTTTGTGCACCCTCAGGACAAATCGATTTTAAACAATAAAGAGTTGTTTTGTTTTGTTTTTACAGGTCATAACGTTCATGCTAAAACCTTTCATGCGTGATTATAAAACTTAGATCATTTCATTTCTTAAGAAATATTTACTCGATAAATTTGAATTTTAAATAACTGGAATTATTAACCATCAAGTAAAAGCTAAAGACTTGGTAAAGGCGTTAGTGCTGAAAATAATTTGATGTCAAAATGATAAATTAAATTTGTTTAATCCTTTAAAAAAAAAAATATATATATATATATATATATATATAATGTAATAAAATAACAATTATTGATTAGAATTGAACTCTGAAGTCATTAAAAATTAACATTTAGTGTAAAACAAATTTAAATAATATATTTATACAGTTTTTCAGAAAATTTAAAACATAATTGCCCATCTCCTAATTATATATATATCCATTTCTTTGTGCAGTTTTACACTGAAGTCACATGGCATGTCATTAAAAATAGTATAAACATATATATTAAAAATTATATATATATATATATAAATCATTATTATATAGAAAAAAATACCTAATTAACTAAGCGAGACTTTAACAAGCATAATTGTTTTCTATATAATTATGATTTTATTCATTAAAAAAATCGAATATTAATGAATGAATAAATTAGTGATTGTATTATTACTGAAGACCTGAAGCCATAACCATCAGCCATGTGATGAAGTGATGATTAATTATCTATAAATATTACAGTAAAACATTTAATGGTCAGAATTCACTCTTGTTCTCAATAGAAGAAAAAGAAGAAGAAGAAGAAGAAGAAGAAGAAGAAGAAGAAGAAGAAGAAGAAGAAGAAGAAGAAGAAGAAGAAGAAGAAGGATGTGAGATGACACCAGCTGGGGCTGCATCAAATACACACACAATGCATACAAGAATACCTGAAGTCATATACTGAAATAGCACACACACACACACACACACACACACACACACACACACACACACACACACACACACACACACACACAGTAAAAGTATATGATGCAAAGTTTTCCCACACATCACGACTCTCTCCGAGGATTTACATCATCTTCATCCGTCGCTCTTCCTCTCAGATACCCGTGTGGTGCTTCAGGTAAACCTTCGTTATAAAAAAATACAAACATCAAACACTTTCTTCTGCACTCAGCACGACAAATGACACGACGTCCCATCATGCATCTCTCCAGGACCAGTCCACCTGAGTGATGTTTACTGACTAACGCTCTTCTCATCAATCTCGGACATCAAGATCGTGTCTGTGATTAATAACGAAGTGGGCGTGTCTCGAACATCTGGTGCCGTAAACACCGCCTTAAACACCGAGGCAGGAAGCACATCTGTTCTCTCTCATTAATACTGCAGTGTGATTTGTCTCATTTGTCTTGTCCAGATGAGATATTTACGATACCGGGGACGTGGTTCCTTCAGCGGCAGACTTCCAAATCTTAACCTGAGCAAAAGTACTGGAACGAACCACCTTTCAAATGCAGCAGCACTTAACATTTAGTTAACGTTAAAAGTATTATCGCTCCAAAAATGTGCTGTAAAGCCGTTACGTACGGAAGAGGTGAGTGCAAAAGTTTGTGCACCCTCAGGACAAATCGATTTTAATAACAAGAAGTCATTCCGTGCTGTTTTTACAGGTCAACATGTTTCCATGAAGCCCTTTTATACATGATTATAAATGTTTCTCATTAATGCTGAAACCTTAGTGATGATTTACATGTTTCTCCCTCAGCAGCCAATCAGAAACACGATCTGACGTCGGCAGGGAAGCGGCTCATGTCGCGGAGATATCGATATATATATTTAGCTATTTACAGTATTGTATACAGTACAGTGTGTCTACTGTTTCTCAAAAATTGAAGAAAAAAAAAAAGAAGTAAAATATACCGAGATAGACTGAGAGAGATAGAGCTGTATTTATTTATTTATTTATTTATTTATTTGTTTATTTGTTTGTTTGTTTGTTTGTTTTGTTTTGTTTTTATTCATAATTTATACTGTATTTCTACTTTTTTCTTCCTTTAACTCGGACGAAGCATTGAAAGCTGGTCCTCTGGTCGTCATAGAAACAGACCAGGAGGTTGAATATGTTTACCTTCTGTTGTTTTACCTTCAAACAGGTATGCAAATGAGCCCAATTTTAAATTTTTTTGGCCAAAAACACTAACAGACTGTCAATAACATTATCTTTTTTTTTTTGTTTCCAGATTTTTCAGGTATAAACCACAGAGAGTTTTTGATGCTGTCCTTTTCCTCCTCCTGATGAAACTGGGATGAGATCCTCACCTCATCTCCGGGGGGGATGAAGAGCGACGGCGGTGGCGACTATCCTCACGGGGAGGCGGTGCTTATCTGAGTGGATCAGACAGAACGGGGATTGGTGGCCTCTTTTTCAGGTCGGAGTGCTTAGAGCAGATAAAACGCTTCGCCCTCTTCTCTTCTTCCGATTATCTTGGTGTGGAGGAAAAACCTCCTCTGCTCTCTACCGTCGCAGCCGGAGCACTTTATCTTCTCCAAGTCATTTATTTCCCAGATGAAATCGTGAGGGTCGGACGATGCCAAAGCGCCGGGAGAATTCACGGGGACGTGTGTGTGTGTGTGTGTGTGTGTGTGTGTGTAAAGTGAAACTCTTTACTGAGAGGTCATAGAATTGGTACTGAAAAAATCTTGAGGAAACATCAGATTCCCAGCAGGTTATGGACTGATTATCTCCTGCTGAGGTTGCCAGATTTCTAATTATTAAACATCACCATGACAGGAGTTTCCATGAGCTTTTACTACACAAGCACTCGCATGCAAGCTTTAAAACATTCAGGAATTCCTAGAAAAAAAGGACTGCAGAATGAAACAGATGCAGTTTTATTTGTTTTTATTGTTCGAACGCAGTTATCTAATCAGGTGGCAGCATTGCGATGCATAACGTCCTGCAGATAAACGTCAAGAGCTTCAGCTGCTGTTCACATGAGAGAGGCTCCAGTGTTAATACAGAATGGGGGAACAATCAAAAGGAGGAGAACGATGAGATCTGACAGGAGATAAGAAATCATGCGTAATCACTCTGTACGTGTGTAATGAGCTGAAAAGCATCTCAAGTTTTGAGGAACACAGGGTTTAAGAGCAGGAGGTCACGTTGAGTTCCAGGAATCTGCATCTACAGAAGGCACAGAATCGCTGAAAGTGAACTGATGTCTAATTATCCAAATACGGAGAGTCTGAGACGGAAGCGATGGTGTCATTATACAAGATGTACAGCAATTAAAAGCAAGAAATAAATCCAACAGGTCCATAAACACACACTAAAACCAGGAAGCAGCTGTTCTTCAGGGTGAAAAAGTGACAGAAGTGGAAACATAACGCAGTGTGAGGTGACGTGTGACGTGTAACATGTGACGTGTGATGTGTGACGTGTGACGTGTAACATGTGACGTGTGAATATGTGATGTGTAACATGTGATGTGTGACGTGTGATGTGTGACGTGTGATGTGTGACGTGTGATGTGTGACGTGTGATGTGGGACGTGTGACGTGTGACATGTGACATGTGGTGTGTGATGTGCGACGTGTGACATGTGATGTGTGACATGTGACGTATGACGTGTGATGTGTGACATGTGATGTGTGACGTGTGACATATGACGTGTGACATGATGTGGGACGTGTGACATGTGATGTGTGACATGTGACGTATGACATGTAACATGTGACGTGGGATGTGTGACATGTGACGTGTGATGTGTGACGTGTGACATGTGATGTGTGATGTGTGACGTGTGACATGTGATGTGTGAGGTGTGACGTGTGAGGTGTGACGTGTGATGTGTGACGTGTGATGTGGGACGTGTGACATGTGATGTGTGAGGTGTGACGTGTGACATGTGACGTGGGATGTGTGACATGTGAGGTGTGACATGTGACATGTGACATTTGACGTGTGACATGATGTGGGACGTGTGACATGTGATGTGTGACGTGACGTATGTCGTGTAACATGTGACGTGGGATGTGTGACATGTGATGTGTGACGTGTACCATGTGATGTGTGAGGTGTGACGTGTGAGGTGTGACTTGGGATGTGTGACGTGGGATGTGTGACATGTGATGTGTGACGTGTGACATGTGATGTGTGACATGTGATGTGTGACGTGTGACATGTGACGTGGGATGTGTGACATGTGATGTGTGACCTGTGACATGTGATGTGTGACGTGTGAGGTGTGACATGTGACATTTGACGTGTGACATGATGTGGGACGTGTGACATGTGATGTGTGACATGTGACGTATGTCGTGTAACATGTGACGTGGGATGTGTGACATGTGACGTGTGATGTGTGACGTGGGATGTGTGATGTGTAACATGTGACGTGTGACGTGTGATGTGTGACGTGTGACATGTTATGTGTGAGGTGTGACGTGTGACGTGTGACATATGAGGTGTGACATGTGACGTGTGACATGTGACATGTGATGTGTGACGTGTGAGGTGTGACATGTGAGGTGTGACATGTGACATGTGACGTGTGACATGTGACGTGGGATGTGTGACATGTGATGTGTGACGTGTGAGGTGTGACATGTGACATTTGACGTGTGACATGATGTGGGACGTGTGACATGTGATGTGTGACATGTGACGTATGTCGTGTAACATGTGACGTGGGATGTGTGACATGTGATGTGTGACGTGTACCATGTGATGTGTGAGGTGTGACGTGTGAGGTGTGACTTGGGATGTGTGACGTGGGATGTGTGACATGTGATGTGTGACGTGTGACATGTGATGTGTGACATGTGAGGTGTGACGTGTGACATGTGACGTGGGATGTGTGACATGTGTTGTGTGACGTGTGACATGTGATGTGTGACGTGTGACGTGTGACATGATGTGGGACGTGTGACATGTGATGTGTGACATGTGACGTATGTCGTGTAACATGTGACGTGGGATGTGTGACATGTGACGTGTGATGTGTGACGTGGGATGTGTGATGTGTAACATGTGACGTGTGACGTGTGACGTGTGACATGTGAGGTGTGACGTGTGACGTGTGACATATGAGGTGTGACGTGTGACATGTGACGTGTGACGTGTGACATGTGATGTGTGACGTGTGAGGTGTGACATGTGAGGTGTGACATGTGACATGTGACGTGGGACGTGTGACATGTGATGTGTGACGTGTGACATGTGGCGTGGGTTGTGTGATGTGTGACGTGTGACATGTGATGTGTTATGTGTGACATGTGATGTGTGACATGTGATGTGTGACATGTGGTGTGTGACATGTGATGTGTGACATGTGACATATGACGTGTGACGTGTGACATGTGATGTGTGACATGTGATGTGTGACGTGTGACATGTGACATGTGATGTGTGATGTGTGACATGTGATGTGTGACATGTGATGTGTGACATGTGATGTGTGACATGTGACGTATGACGTGTAACATGTGACGTGGGATGTGTGACATGTGATGTGTGGCATGTGACGTATGACGTGTGACATGTGACGTGATGTGTGATGTGTGACGTGTGACATGTGACGTGTGACATGTGATGTGTGACATGTGACGTGTAACATGTGATGTGTGATGTGTGACATGTGATGTGTGACGTGGGATGTGTGATGTGTGATGTGTAACATGTGACGTGTGACATGTGATGTGTGAGGTGTGAGGTGTGACATATGACGTGTGACGTGTGACATGTGACGTGTGACGTGTGACATGTGACGTGATAAGTGACGTGTGACATGTGATGTGTGACATGTGACGTGTGACGTGTAACATGTGATGTGTGATGTGTGACGTGGGATGTGTGATGTGTGATGTGTAACATGTGACGTGTGACATGTGATGTGTGAGGTGTGAGGTGTGACATATGACGTGTGACGTGTGACATGTGACATGTGACGTGTGACATGTGATGTGTGAGGTGTGACATGTGACGTGGGACATGTGACATGTGATGTGTGATGTGTGACGTGTGACATGTGGCGTGGGTTGTGTGACATGTGATGTGTGACATGTGATGTGTGACATGTGACGTGTGACATGTGACGTGGGATGTGTGACATGTGACGTGTGACATGTGACGTGTGATGTGTGACGTGTGACATGTGACGTTTGACGTGTCACATGTGATGTGGGATGTGTGACATGTGATGTGTGACATGTGATGTGTGACATGTGACATGTGACGTGTGATGTGTGACGTGGGATGTGTGATGTGTGACATGTGACGTATGTCGTGTAACATGTGACGTGTGATGTGTGACATGTGACGTATGTCGTGTAACATGTGACGTGTGATGTGTGACATGTGATGTGTGAGGTGTGACGTGTGACATATGATGTAAGACGTGTGACATGTGACGTGTGACATGTGATGTGTGACGTGTGAGGTGTGACATGTGAGGTGTGACGTGTGACATGTGACGTGTGACATGTGATGTGTGACGTGTGACATGTGGCGTGTGACATGTGCCGTGGGTTGTGTGATGTGTGGCGTGTGACATGTGATGTGTGATGTGTGACATGTGATGTGTGATGTGTGACGTGATGTGTGATGTGTGACATGTGGTGTGTGACATGTGATGTGTGAAATGTGACGTGTGACATGTGATGTGTGATGTTTGACATGTGATGTGTGACATGTGACGTATGACGTGTAACATGTGACGTGGGATGTGTGACATGTGATGTGTGACATGTGACGTATGACGTGTAACATGTGACGTGGGATGTGTGACATGTGATGTGTGACATGTGACGTATGACGTGTAACATGTGACGTGTGATGTGTGACATGTCAATTCAATTCAATTCAATTCAATTCAAGTTTATTTGTATAGCGCTTTTTACAATAGACATTGTCTCAAAGCAGCTTTACAGAACATAAACACAGAGCAGAAGGTAAACATAATTAATGATAAAGGAAATAACGAATAATAAAAGAAATAAGAATTAACAGAATAAAAATTCTAGATTATTATTAGATGTATATAGTTCACAGTGTGTATGTATTTATTCCCCTATGAGCAAGTCTGAGATGACTCAGGCAGCAGTGGCAAGGAAAAACTCCCTTAAATTGGTAAAGGAAGAAACCTTGAGAGGAACCGGACTCAAGGGGGAACCCATTCTCATATGGGTGACACTGGGGTGTGATTGTAATATACAGTCAAACAAATGGTGTATTGGTGTGAGGTTTAAGGACTTCTGATCTTCTGAGTACCACAGAGTCTAACTGGAGATGTCTCAGGATTCTTAGAGTCGGCCTCGGCTCAGTGGATGTCCAAAGGCTTCGTCCCACAGAGGACGATGGGAGCTGGTACAGTGTCTGGATGCCTCGGGATGGGTACAAAGAGAAAAGCAGTGGAAAGGGATTAACATATCTGCCGTTCATAAAAATGTGCTGGTCTGATGTACTGGTGCATGATATTATGGGATGTATTATGTGTACGCCTGACTGAAGAGATGAGTTTTTAATCTACATTTAAACTGGGAAAGTGTGTCTGAGCCCCGAACACTATCAGGAAGACTATTCCAAAGTTTGGGAGCTAAATAAGAAAACGCTCTACCACCTTTAGTAGACTTAGATATTCTGGGAACTAGCAGAAGTCCTGAGATTTGTGATCTCAGAGAGCGTGAAGGATTGTAACGTGTTAGCAGACTAGTTAGATACATGGGAGCTAAACCATTAAGAGCCTTGTACGTAAGTAGCAGCAGTTTGTAGTCAATTCTATACCTAACAGGTAGCCAGTGTAGAGATGATAAAATTGGGGTTATATGGTCATACTTTCTTGTCCTAGTGAGAACTCTGGCAGCTGCATTTTGGACTAACTGTAACCTATTTATTAAAGATGCAGGACAACCACCTAGTAATGCATTACAATAGTCCAGTCTAGAGGTCATGAACGCATGAACTAGCTTCTCAGCATCAGATACAGACAGGATGTTTCTCAGCTTGGCAATGTTTCTAAGGTGGAAGAAGGCTGTTTTGGTAGTATGGGCGATATGATTTTTAAAAGACAAGTTACTGTCTAATAAACACCAGGTCTTTCACTGTCAAGCTACTTGTAATAGTACATCCCTCTAAATGGGAGTTAAGTTGTGAGAGTTTATGTGCACTGGTTTTTGGACCTATGAGTAGTATTTCAGTCTTATCGGAGTTTAACAATAGAAAGTTGCAGCTCATCCAGTCTTTTATCTCTCTAAGGCACCGAGTTAATTTGGACACTGTGGCTATTTCATCTGGTTTTGATGAGATATATAACTGTGTGTCATCAGCATAACAATGGAAACTAATCCCATGTCTTCTAATAATGTTCCCTAATGGAAGCATGTATATAGAGAAAAGCAGAGGTCCTAGAACTGATCCTTGAGGGACCCCATAATTAACTGGTAGTAAACTGGAGGATTCACCATTTAATTCTACAAAATGGTATCGGTCAGACAGATAGGATCTAAACCAGCTTAAAGCCTGACCATGAATACCTGTGTAATATTGTAAGCGATCTAGAAGAATGTTGTGATCTATAGTGTCGAATGCAGCACTAAGGTCAAGTAGAACTAATAGTGACATACAGTCTTGGTCCGAAGCTAAGAACAAGTCGTTTGTAACTTTAACAAGTGCAGTTTCTGTGCTATGATGGGGCCTGAAACCTGACTGAAACTCTTCAAGGATGTTGCTCTCCTGTAAGAAGGAGCTCAGTTGAACAGACACAACCTTTTCAAGTATTTTAGACATAAACGGGAGGTGTGAGATAGGTCTGTAATTTGATAGTTCATTAGGGTCTAAGTTAGGTTTTTTGATGAGTGGCCTAATAACTGCCAACTTAAAAGACTTCGGGACGTAACCTAAAGATAACGAGGAGTTAATGATATTAAGAAGAGGCTCACCAGCTTTATGTAACACTTCTTTTATGTGTTATGTGTGATGTGTGACGTGGGATGTGTGATGTGTAACATGTGACGTGTGACATGTGATGTGTGAGGTGTGACGTGTGACATATGACGTGTGACGTGTGACATGTGACGTGTGACATGTGACGTGTGAGGTGTGACGTGTGACATGTGACATGTGATGTGTGAGGTGTGACATGTGACGTGTGATGTGTGACATGTGATGTGTGATGTGTGACGTGTGACATGTGGCGTGGGTTGTGTGACATGTGATGTGTGACATGTGATGTGTGACATGTGACGTGGGATGTGTGATGTGTGACGTGTGACATGTGACGTTTGACGTGTCACATGCGATGTGGGATGTGTGACATGTGACGTGTGACATGTGATGTGTGACATGTGACACGTGATGTGTGACGTGTGACATGTGACGTGGGATGTGTGACATGTGACGTGGGATGTGTGACATGTGATGTGTGACATGTGACGTGTGACATGTGACATGTGACATGTGACATGTGACGTGTGACATGTGATGTGTGACATGTGATCTGTGACATGTGACATGTGCCGTGTGACATGTGATGTGTGACATGTGACATGGGATGTGTGACGTGATGTGTGACGTGTGACATGTGACGTGTGACGTATGATGTGTAACATGTGACGTGTGACATGTGACGTGGGATGTGTGACATATGACATGTGACGTGGGATGTGTGACGTGTGACATGTGACGTTTGACGTGTCACATGCGATGTGGGATGTGTGACATGTGACGTGTGACATGTGATGTGTGACATGTGACACGTGATGTGTGACGTGTGACATGTGACGTGGGATGTGTGACATGTGACGTGGGATGTGTGACATGTGATGTGTGACATGTGACATGTGACGTGTGACATGTGATGTGTGACATGTGACATGTGACGTGTGACATGTGATGTGTGACATGTGATCTGTGACATGTGACATGTGCCGTGTGACATGTGATGTGTGACATGTGACATGGGATGTGTGACGTGATGTGTGACGTGTGACATGTGACGTGTGACGTATGATGTGTAACATGTGACGTGTGACATGTGACGTGGGATGTGTGACATATGACATGTGACGTGTGATGTGTGACGTGGGATGTGTGACATATGACATGTGACGTGTGATGTGTGACGTGGGATGTGGGACGTGTGACGTATGATGTGTAACATGTGACGTGGGATGTGTGACGTGTGACATGTGACGTGGGATGTGTGACGTGTGATGTGTGACGTGGGATGTGTGACATGTGACATGTGACGTATGACGTGTGACATGTGACATGTGATGTGTGATGTGTGAGGTGTGACATGTGAGGTGTGACGTGTGACATGTGATGTGTGATGTGTGACGTGATGTGTGACATGTGGTGTGTGACATGTGATGTGTGACATGTGACATATGACGTGTGACGTGTGACATGTGATGTGTGACATGTGATGTGTGACATGTGATGTGTGACATGTGATGTGTGACGTGGGATGTGTGACATGTGATGTGTGGCATGTGACGTATGACGTGTGACATGTGACGTGATGTGTGATGTGTGACGTGTGACATGTGACGTGATGTGTGACGTGATGTGTGACGTGTGACATGTGACGTGTGACGTATGATGTGTAACATGTGACGTGTGACATGTGACGTGGGATGTGTGACATATGACATGTGACGTGTGATGTGTGACGTGGGATGTGTGACATATGACATGTGACGTGTGATGTGTGACGTGGGATGTGGGACGTGTGACGTATGATGTGTAACATGTGACGTGGGATGTGTGACGTGTGACATGTGACGTGGGATGTGTGACGTGTGATGTGTGACGTGGGATGTGTGACATGTGACATGTGACGTATGACGTGTGACATGTGACATGTGATGTGTGATGTGTGAGGTGTGACATGTGAGGTGTGACGTGTGACATGTGATGTGTGACGTGTGACATGTGGCGTGGGTTGTGTGATGTGTGACATGTGATGTGTTATGTGTGACATGTGATGTGTGATGTGTGACATGTGATGTGTGACATGTGATGTGTGACATGTGACATATGACGTGTGACGTGTGATGTGTGACATGTGATGTGTGACGTGTGATGTGTGACGTGTGATATGTGACGTATGACGTGTGACATGTGACGTGATGTGTGATGTGTGACATGTGACGTGTGACGTGTAACATGTGATGTGTGACATGTGTGACATGTGATGTGTAACAAGTGACGTGTGACATTTACATTTACATTTACATTTACGTGTGACATGTGATGTGTGACATGTGATGTGTGACGTGTGACATGTGATGTGTGATGTGTGACATGTGATGTGTGAAATGTGACGTGTGACATGTGATGTGTGATGTTTGACATGTGATGTGTGACATGTGACGTATGACGTGTGACATGTGACGTGATGTGTGATGTGTGACATGTGACGTGATGTGTGATGTGTGACATGTGATGTGTGATGTGTAACATGTGACGTGTGACATTTACATTTACATTTACAGCATTTAGCAGACACCCTTATCCAGAGTGACTTACAACTGAGCAACTGAGGGTTAAGGGCCTTGCTCAGGGGCCCATCAGTGGCAGCTTGGTGGACCTTGGGTTCGAACCCATGACCTTCCGATCAGTAGCCCAACACCTTAACCACTGAGCTACCACATCCCCACGTCACATGTCACACATCCCACGTCACATGTCACACGTCACATGTCACACATCACATGTCACACATCACATGTCACACAACCCATGCCACATGTCACACGTCACACATCACACATCACATGTCACGTGACATGTGATGTGTGAGGTGTGAGGTGTGACATATGACGTGTGACACGTCACATGTCACACATCACATGTCACACATCACATGTCACACAACCCACGCCACATGTCACACGTCACACATCACACATCACATGTCACGTGACATGTGATGTGTGAGGTGTGAGGTGTGACATATGACGTGTGACATGTGACATGTGACGTGTGACGTGTGACATGTGATGTGTGGCATGTGACGTATGACGTGTGACATGTGACGTGATGTGTGACGTGTGACATGTGATGTGTGACATGTGACGTGTGACGTGTAACATGTGATGTGTGACATCTGATGTGTGACGTGGGATGTGTGATGTGTGATGTGTAACATGTGACGTGTGACATGTGATGTGTGAGGTGTGAGGTGTGACATATGACGTGTGACGTGTGACATGTGACATGTGACGTGTGACGTGTGACATGTGATGTGTGAGGTGTGACATGTGATGTGTGACATGTGACGTGTGACATGTGACATGTGATGTGTGATGTGTGACGTGTGACATGTGGCGTGGGTTGTGTGACATGTGATGTGTGACATGTGATGTGTGACATGTGACGTGTGACATGTGACGTGGGATGTGTGACATGTGACGTGTGATGTGTGACATGTGACGTGTGATGTGTGACGTGGGATGTGTGATGTGTGACATGTGACGTATGTCGTGTAACATGTGACGTGTGATGTGTGACATGTGATGTGTGAGGTGTGACGTGTGACATATGATGTGTGACGTGTGACATGTGATGTGTGACATGTGATGTGTGACGTGTGATGTGTGACATGTGATGTGTGACGTGTGAGGTGTGACATGTGAGGTGTGACGTGTGACATGTGACGTGGGACGTGTGACATGTGATGTGTGACGTGTGATGTGTGGCGTGTGACATGTGATGTGTGATGTGTGACATGTGATGTGTGATGTGTGACATGTGGTGTGTGACATGTGATGTGTGAAATGTGACGTGTGACATGTGATGTGTGACATGTGATGTGTGACATGTGACGTATGACGTGTAACATGTGACGTGGGATGTGTGACATGTGATGTGTGACATGTGACGTATGACGTGTAACATGTGACGTGTGACATGTGATGTGTGATGTGTAACATGTGACGTGTGACATTTACATTTACAGCATTTAGCAGACACCCTTATCCAGAGTGACTTACAACTGAGCAACTGAGGGTTAAGGGCCTTGCTCAGGGGCCCATCAGTGGCAGCTTGGTGGACCTTGGGTTCGAACCCATGACCTTCCGATCAGTAGCCCAACACCTTAACCACTGAGCTACCACATCCCCACGTCACATGTCACACATCCCACGTCACATGTCACACGTCACATGTCACACATCACATGTCACACATCACATGTCACACAACCCATGCCACATGTCACACGTCACACATCACACATCACATGTCACGTGACATGTGATGTGTGAGGTGTGAGGTGTGACATATGACGTGTGACACGTCACATGTCACACATCACATGTCACACATCACATGTCACACAACCCACGCCACATGTCACACGTCACACATCACACATCACATGTCACGTGACATGTGATGTGTGAGGTGTGAGGTGTGACATATGACGTGTGACATGTGACATGTGACGTGTGACGTGTGACATGTGATGTGTGGCATGTGACGTATGACGTGTGACATGTGACGTGATGTGTGACGTGTGACATGTGATGTGTGACATGTGACGTGTGACGTGTAACATGTGATGTGTGACATGTGATGTGTGACGTGGGATGTGTGATGTGTGATGTGTAACATGTGACGTGTGACATGTGATGTGTGAGGTGTGAGGTGTGACATGTGATGTGTGACGTGGGACATGTGACATGTGACGTGTGACGTGTGACATGTGATGTGTGAGGTGTGACATGTGACGTGTGACATGTGACGTGGGACGTGTGACATGTGACATGTGATGTGTGATGTGTGACGTGTGACATGTGGCGTGGGTTGTGTGACATGTGATGTGTGACATGTGACGTGGGATGTGTGACATGTGACGTGTGACATGTGACGTGTGATGTGTGACGTGTGACATGTGACGTTTGACGTGTCACATGTGATGTGGGATGTGTGACATGTGATGTGTGACATGTGATGTGTGACATGTGACGTGTGATGTGTGACGTGGGATGTGTGATGTGTGACATGTGACGTATGTCGTGTAACATGTGACGTGTGATGTGTGACATGTGATGTGTGAGGTGTGACGTGTGACATATGATGTGTGACGTGTGACATGTGACGTGTGACATGTGATGTGTGACGTGTGAGGTGTGACATGTGAGGTGTGACGTGTGACATGTGGCGTGGGTTGTGTGATGTGTGGCGTGTGACATGTGATGTGTGATGTGTGACATGTGATGTGTGATGTGTGACATGTGGTGTGTGATGTTTGACATGTGATGTGTGACATGTGACGTATGACGTGTAACATGTGACGTGGGATGTGTGACATGTGATGTGTGACATGTGACGTATGACGTGTGACATGTGACGTGTAACATGTGACGTGGGATGTGTGACATGTGATGTGTGACATGTGACGTATGACGTGTAACATGTGACGTGTGATGTGTGACATGTGATGTGTGACGTGGGATGTGTGATGTGTGATGTGTAACATGTGACGTGCAACATGTGATGTGTGAGGTGTGACGTGTGACATATGACGTGTGACATGTGACGTGTGACATGTGACGTGTGAGGTGTGACGTGTGACATGTGACATGTGACGTGTGATGTGTGACATGTGACGTGTGATGTGTGACATGTGACGTGGGACGTGGGACGTGTGACGTGTGACATGTGACATGTGATGTGTGACGTGTGACATGTGGCGTGGGTTGTGTGACATGTGATGTGTGACATGTGATGTGGGATGTGTGACATGTGACGTGTGACGTGTGATGTGTGACGTGTGACATGTGACGTTTGACGTGTCACATGCGATGTGGGACGTGTGACATGTGACGTGTGACATGTGATGTGTGACATGTGACACGTTATGTGTGACGTGTGACGTGTGACGTGTGACGTGGGATGTGTGACATGTGACGTGGGATGTGTGACATGTGATGTGTGACATGTGACGTGTGACATGTGATGTGTGACATGTGACATGTGACGTGTGACATTTGATGTGTGACATGTGATCTGTGACATGTGACATGTGACGTGTGACATGTGATGTGTGACATGTGACATGTGCCGTGTGACATGTGACATGTGATGTGTGACATGTGACATGGGATGTGTGACGTGATGTGTGACGTGTGACATGTGACGTGTGACGTATGATGTGTAACATGTGACGTGTGACATGTGACGTGGGATGTGTGACATATGACATGTGACGTGGGATGTGTGACATATGACATGTGACGTGTGATGTGTGACGTGGGATGTGTGACGTGTGACGTATGATGTGTAACATGTGACGTGGGATGTGTGACGTGTGACATGTGACGTGGGATGTGTGACGTGTGATGTGTGACGTGGGATGTGTGACATGTGACGTATGACGTATAACATGGGATGTGTGACGTGTGACGTGGGATGTGTGACATGTGACGTGGGATGTGTGACGTGTGACATGTGACGTGTGATGTGGGACCGGTGACATGTGACGTGACATGTGACGTGGGATGTGTGACATGTGACGCGTGACGTGTGACGTGTGACATGTGACTCTTGACGCTGCGCGCTTCTCATCCCTCAGCAGGCTCTCGGCATGTACAGCACATCACTACTTTCACATCCTTTATAAAAACTTTCCACAGGATGCTACGGATTTGCTCCAGTTGATAAGAGCAGGAAAATGTGCTGAGTGGGATTTCAATGTTTATCGTGTCGTTCAGCCGCCTCGCTGAGGAAAACGCCTCTGCTTCAAATGCGTCCATCAGAAAAACAATTCAGTGTCACTGTATTTATATTCCAGGGAAAAAAATCCTTTTTGTCCTTTTGATGTACTGATACGAGACGAGACGAGACGAGACGAGACGACTTCACCTTCTAGATAAAGAGCTTTTCTGTCCTGATGCAATTTCTTTACTCTGTATTTGTTGCCAGAGATTAAAAAAAGGTGAAGTGACGGAAACCGTGTGACTTTATCGGAGCAGCTCTGTAGATGGTGTAGAGTGTAAAGTAGGAATAAAACACTGAAGGGTCGGGCTGTTATAGGAAAATAATCAGTGACAGGACGGTGTGATGAAGCACAGATACTGTTACCAACTCAAACAGT
The DNA here is from genome assembly GCF_022655615.1 of Tachysurus fulvidraco. NCBI lineage: Eukaryota > Metazoa > Chordata > Actinopteri > Siluriformes > Bagridae > Tachysurus > Tachysurus fulvidraco. The sequence goes on from NC_062533.1 coordinate 18,121,051, forward strand.
GTCTCAGTCACTTATAATGTTTTAATGAAAATGTATAATCCCTCTGTACAGAACCCTGGAGGTCTGAAACTTTTTGTTCCCCCCAAAAAACGGTTGGTTCTATGCAGACGCCTCAGAGAGTGATGGACTTGAACTTTTCTGTTAAAGCAGGTCTAGAAATTTGGGTGCCATTACTTTTTTACTGTGAAGTTTTCTCTCTATGTCGATAATGCTGCGGAAAAAAAACAAACCTTAAATACTTGATTCAATTTGTGAAACATTCATTCATTCATTTTCTACCGCTTATCCGAACTACCTCGGGTCACGGGGAGCCTGTGTCTATCTCAGGCGTCATTGGGCATCGAGGCAGGATACACCCTGGACGGAGTGCCAACCCATCACAGGGCACACACACACTCTCATTCACTCACACACACACTACAGACAATTTTCCAGAGATGCCAATCAACCTACCATGCATGTCTTTGGACCGGGGGAGGAAACCGGAGTACCCGGAGGAAACCCCCGAGGCACGGGGAGAACATGCAAACTCCACACACACAAGGCGGAGGCGGGAATCGAACCCCCGACCCTGGAGGCGTGAGGCGAACGTGCTCCACAATGCTACCGTGCCCCCATAATTTGTGAAACAGTTCAAATTAAAATAAAGGGTAAAAACACTTCAATAAGATGAAGAAAAACTCCTGTATAGAACATTATACATAGAAACGGGTTCTACTCTGTGCTTCATACTCATGTGGAACCCCTAAAAGGTTCTATAGAGAATCCGTTATAAGGGTTCGATCGATCTGAGAAATAGGTTCTGAACTTCAAAATAAAGGATCCACTGAGGCGGATCTTTGGTTCCCGAAAGAACCTTTCAGTAAATGATAACCCATTTTTTCCCCTAGTACCGTTAAGAACCTTTTTCTACTACACAGGTTCCTCATAGAACCATACTGTATACATTCATTGAAAATTCTCTATAGAAGTTATTTGGGTTTTTTTTTATTCACAGTTTGTTAAATAGATTCTGTTCGTTCTGGTTATAATAACATGATGCTATGGTTCTTTAAAGGTTCTTTAGACTACTGTATAAAATGGGCCTTAATGACACGATGAAAAAAAAAAGCAGTTCTTCTGAAGACCATGAAAGGAATTCTCTGTTTTAGGGTTCTATACAGAACCTAAGGCTCTTTCATTCATAAAAATGTTCTTTACGGCTCTAAAAATGGTCATTTTTTAAGAAATATTTACTGAAAGGTTTTGTGTGGAATCAAAAAATGGTTCTTCTATACAGTAGCATCACTGTTGGTTTTGTACCTGGTTTTATGGAAGAGTTTAAAAGAGGAAAAAAGGTTAAAAGGTTTTTTCCCCACTGCTTCTCTTTATCTCCCCATCCTGAGGCATCCAGAGATGTTCCAGCTCCATGTGTGTTCCACCTCATGAAGATTTCAGACATTCAGTTACCGACTCCATGTGGTGTACGAGGACAACGACCGCCTCATCAATGCACAATTATCAGACTGTATCTGACTGTAGAAAAGACATTATTCAGGGATTTGGTAGCCTAGTGGTTAAGGTGCTGGATTACCAAACGGAAGGTTGTGAGTTCGATTCCTACATCCACCAGGCTGCCAATGCTGGGCCCCTGAGCAAGGCCCTTAACCCTCAATTGCTCGGTTGTATCAAAATGAGATAAAATGTAAGCCGCTCTGGATAAGGGCGTCTGCTAAATTCCGTAAATGTATTCATAATAACACTCAGGTGTTTATAACAGGTTATAATCACACCCTCCAGTGTCATGAGGTTGAATTTTGAGTCTGGTTCCTCTCGAGGTTTCTTCCTCTTCCATCTAAGGGAGTTTTTCCTCACCTCAGTCACCTGAGTCACCTCAGACTCGTTCATTGCTAGTACTTTATACAACACTGGTGCCCTGTGATGGGTTGGCACTCCGTCCAGGGTGTATCCTGCCTCGATGCCCGATGACGCCTGAGATAGGCACAGACTCCCCGTGACCCGAGAAGTTCGGATAAGCGGTAGAAAATGAATGAACATTGTTATTATAATTTTTTTCAAATAAAAATGAAATAGAGTTTATAGAAATCTTTATAAACAACAAAATTCAGTATTATCATCAGTTCAATCATTTAGTTGTCAAATAAATTCAATCGTATACTTTGAGTGACTTGTTTAACAGTTAGAGTGTTGTACCAGTTTTGGCCACAAGGGGCAGTGGATTTCAAAAAAAAAAAAAGACAGCTAATAGCTAACGTTGACAGTATAATTGGTGACACACTGTGACTCTCTAAGAGGAATTATAGAGACGTTCTTTATGACAGGAACGTTACTGCACAAACTCACTGATTATATGCAAAGGTTTTTCTTTTTCACTCACAATAAAATTCAGAGACTTCTTATGAATTCATTTTTATTAATATTTAATGATGAATTGCTTCTCCTCTTTTTACCTGCTTTAAAAAAGTCTAAAGAAAATGAAACGTATCCCCATTCTCTCCAGAGCAGACCTCCGGCTAGATTTAAAGCTTTATCTCTGTGTGTGTGTGTGTGTGTGTGTGTGTGTGTGTGTGTGTGTGTGTGTGTGTGTGTGTGTGTGTGTGTGTGTGTGTTTCAGATAAAGCCCCCATCATACAGTAATCTCATGTTTTGGACATATTGCGTTGCCATGGTAGGCGTATCGATTGACATGAAGCTCCTGCTGCTGAAAGCTGAGAGGTTTTTCTTCACCAAGAACGCAGACGATTTGAAATAACAGACAGGTTGAACTTCCTCTGTATCTCCTCACCGTTCGAGGAAGCGCTACAGAAGAAGCTTGAGCTGCTGTGTGTGTTGTTTTGTTTGTACTAAAAGTTTTTATATTTGTGTTTCTGTGTCGTTGCGAAGCCTCCATGTTGTCACCGTTAGAACTGAGCTGTGATACAGAGTCATATATCTGAATTACAACAGTGTGAATTCCAGCTTCTATGAGCTGTTCAGGACTCAGCAGGGAACATGCTTTAGAAATCAATAACCCTGACAAATTTAGAGCGCCTACATGCCACCTGTCAAGCAGAAATGGACAAATCTATACAGGAACGCCGCGACGCTCCAAACCCATACAGTGCCGCAATCTCCGTTCATTACACTGCATTCGGTCACAGCAGATCGATAACAGAAGCAGAACATGAACATGAGGATGGAGCAGAGCTACTGGGTACTGAACAATGCTCACTGTTACATCAGACCGCTGGAGAGGGGCAAAGAAAACAAACAAACAAACAGACAAACAAATAGATAGACAGACAGACAACAAAACAAACAAACAAATAGACAAACAAAAAACAAACAGCTTGACAGACAGACAGACAAACAAAATAAAAAAACAGACCAACAAACAGACAAACAAACAAATAGATAATCAAACAAACATATCGACAGACACGTAGACAAATAAACAAACAGGCAGACAAACAAACAAAACAGACAAACAAAAACAAATGAATTGTTTCATACAGTGAATTTTACACCATGGGTCACATTTTTCTTGGATCCCTTCCTTCCTTCCTTCCTTTCTTTCTTCCTTCCTTTCTTTCTTTCTTTCTTTCTTTCTTTCTTTCTTTCTTTCTTTCTTTCTTTCTTTCTTTCTTTCTTTCTGCTCTGTGCAGAACACCAAAAACAAATAAATAAGAAATATGAAAGCAACAAACTACATTTATTTATTTATTTATTTATTTATTTATTTATTTATTTATTTGTTTGTTTGTTTGTTTGTTTGTTTGTTTGTTTGTTTATTTGTTTGTTTGTTTGTTCAAATAATTCATGTAAATATGTTCCCAGTCAGATTTATTTATTTATTTATTTATTTATTTATTTATTTATTTATTTATGTGTATTTTATTCCTATAACATTGTCATTTCTGAGTGAAAAATAATATTTTTTTCTTTTTTATTTAACTTATTTAAATCTGATTTAAATAAATTGCCTTTACTGAATATTTACCTAAATGTGTGTCTACAGAAATAAATGTTGCTGGAATATTGCAGAAATAAATGTTGCTGGGCCTTGTTCAATTCCATTCAAAAAACAAACAAACAAACAAACAAACAAACAAACAAACAATTCTAAACGCAGCTCAAAAACACGCCTCCTGGGTTTCGGTCCATTCCAACTTTAAATGTCAGACCTCTGCCGTTTTAATGAGGAAACTCGAGGCAGATGGATGAAACACTCAGAAACGCCCACTCGCGTCCCGCTGAGCAGCAACGACAGCAACGTCGTGAAGGAGGTGCACTAATTTTTCAGCTCGTTTCGTTTATCCGAGTGAGTGGGCCGTGTTTGTGTCACTTCTTCATTTATTTTCATTAAAGCTCAGCGACGCAGAAGTAGACGTGTGCTCCCACGGTGAACGTAAACGTCTGGGTGGAGGCGAGGAGCGAGAGATCTGGGGTGCTTCGGCACGGCTAATGAGAATTGTGCTGAAATAAAAGTATCGATACGGCAAAGGAACGCAGAAAGACAATCGTTTACTTCTGTAATATCTGGAACGTCATTTTACATGACATTTAAAAAGGATGGCAGGATTTAGAGGAGCGAGAAGTTTGAACCGAGGAGCTCGTGAATTCATGAGCTTTGTGTCAGAATGAAAGAGCTGAGGCTGCGATCTGTGTCATTTTATTTCATGTGTTGTAATTAGCTGCTGTTGCCATGACAAGGTCTGAGTTGGTGAGTTCTGTATCTGGTCATTTGTTCAATATGGCTGTATGTACGAAGAGAAGGAGGAGCAAACACACTGAAGCATGGTGAAGGGAGCACGATGAAGATGATGAGCACGATGAGGATGATGAGCACGATGAAGATGATGAGCACGACGAGGATGATGAGCACGATGAAGATGATGAGCACGACGAGGATGATGAGCACGATGAAGATGATGAGCATGACGAGGACGATGAGCACAATGAAGATGATGAGCACGATGAGCACGATGAAGATGATAAGCACGATGAGGACGAGGAGGATGATGAAGATGATGAGCACAATGAGCACGATGAAGATGATGAGCACGATGAGGATGATGAAGATGATGAGCACAATGAGCATGATGAAGATGATGAGCATGATGAGGATGATGAGCATGATGAGCACAATGAGGATGATGAAGATGATGAGCACGATGAGGACGATGAAGATGATGAGCACAATGAGCACGATGAAGATGATGAGGACGATGAGGATGATGAGCACAATGAGGATGATGAGCATGATGAGGATGATGAGCATGATGAGCACAATGAGGATGATGAGCACAATGAGGATGATGAGGATGATGAGCACAATGAGGATGATGAGCACGATGAGGATGATGAGGATGATGAGCACGATGAGGATGATGAGGATGATGAGCACGATGAGGATGATGATGATGATGAGGATGATGAGCACGATGAGCACAATGAGGATGATGAGCATGATGAGGATGATGAGGATGAGGAGCACAATGAGGATGATGAGCATGATGAGGATGATGAGCACGATGAGGATGATGAGGATGATGATCTGGCTGAAGGTTTGAACTTGTGGCTCTAACAGAGAAGATTTTTCAGATTTCAACACTGATATTAAAAGGCTACAAAATGCTAATCAGGTCTTTAGCTACTCTGCAATAAAGTAACGCTGAATCGATAATAATTTATATTTCAGCCCAGACTCCGATCTCTCAGCCTTAATGAGAGAATTTTTAACATTAATCTTAATGAAAAATGTGAAGAAAAATATTCATTCCTACTTACAACGATTAATATAATATTTAATGAGAAACTTTCCACTTGTTCCTTCAGGACCGGCGACGTGTCAATGAGCAGATGGTGAACAGTCCAGAAGAATGACACAAGAGCAAAGAAGCAAAAACTTTGGTCCTCCATCTTCCACTCGTACTGAACTGGTAATAATTGTGTATTTTACAGCCCCCACGCGCCGCGGCGTGGCTCGGCTCGGGATGATGGACGCTTGGTTTCCGTGAGAAAAGCTAGAAACAGAATGAATGTCAGTTGAGGACTGCTTTAATTAACACATACTCAACCTCAAACTTAACTATCACAGGATAAAAATATCCCTTAACATTAAATGTGACTATAATGGGTTCAAAATGTTCTATAGCAATAAATTCAGTTCAGTTTATTTGTATCATGACTTTAACGATGGACGTCATCTCAGATCAGCTTTAAAGAAGGACAGAAACAAAATAAAAGTTTAAAGTTTTAAATCAAGTGCCTATTTATCTCTAACATTTATCCCTAATGATCAGTCCTGAGGTGACGATGATGAGGAAAAACTCCCTGAGGTGATATGAGGAAGAAACCTTGAGAGGAACCAGGCTCAGAAGTGAACCTCATCCTCATTTAGTGACACTGAACAGGAAATAATGTTAATGTAAATAATGTTAATGTAAATAATGTAAATAATGTTAATGTAAATAAAATTTTAATGTAAATAATGTTAATGTAAATAATGTCGATGTAAATAATTTAAATAATGTAAATAATGTTAATGTAAATAATGTAAATAATGTAAATAATGTTAATGTAAATAATGTAAATAATGTCGATGTAACTAATGCAAATAATGTAAATAATGTTAATGTAAATAATGTAACTAATGTTAATGTAACTAATGTTAATAATGTTAATGTGAGTAATGTAAATAATGTAAATAATGTTAATGTAAATAATGTAAATAATGTCGATGTAACTAATGTAAATAATGTAAATAATGTTCATGTAAATAATGTAACTAATGGTAATGTAACTAATGTTAATAATGTTAATGTGAGTAATGTAAATAATGTTAATGTAAATAATGTAAATAATGTAAATAATGTTAATGTAAATAATGTAAATAATGTCGATGTAACTAATGTTAATGTAACTAATGTTAATAATGTTAATGTGAATAATGTAAATAATGTTAATTTAAATAATGTAAATAATGTTAATGTAAATGATGTCGATTTAAATAATGTAAATAATGTTAATAATGTAAATAATGTAAATCATCTAAATGTAAATAATCTAAATGTAAATAATCTAAATGTAAGTAATGTCATTTAGTGTCAATAGTGTTAAATAGTCCACTGGAATTGTGTAACCAAGAGCTCCTGATGAACTAACAGCTCAGAGTCATTACTGAGTTCATTACAGACTTAACACTAATTCATTCCTGCTGAAGTCTTGACACGTTCAGCGATGACCTGAACACAAAGCTGACCGACACAATGACAGACTCTGTGATCAATATCAAGTGAAAATACATGTAACTATAACAGGATAAAAATCCTCCATCATGTTCAATGTGGTTTAAGAGGAGTGTGCTATTTTTTTGTTGTTGTCATAGTAACGCTGCATCATCACAGTGCAGCACTGATTATTTTTCTCTAACAGCGTGACACCGGATGTTTTATTCTCTCACAAAACACACAGTCAGATGCGAGTCTCATTATAAACGATTATAAAAGAACAGCCATTGAACAAATAGACAACAGTAGTTTAATTATACCGCTAATTAAAAGCTATAAGACATAAATGGGCAAATATTTGAGTGAGTGTGTGTGTGTGTGTGTGTGTGTGTGTGTGTGTGTGTGTGTGTGTGTGTGTGTGTTAGAGGGTCAGGTGCTGCTGACAAATAAATTGGGCTGGGATTATTCATCACTGTTTGCCTGC